>NC_057800.1:256708448-256915894 GCF_018294505.1 Triticum aestivum
GGTCTACAGACTATACCCCTCGCATGGCTGTTTGCAGTTTGGGGGCTCGACATTCTGGTCCCGTTTCCTCGGGCGCCATGGGGCTATCGCTACCTCTACTTCGTCGTGGACAAATTCACCAAGTGGGCTGAGGTAGAAGCCGTCCGCACAATCCCGACAGGCTCAGCGGTCAAATTCATCAAGGGCCTCGTGAGCCGATTTGGGGTGCCCAACCGCATCATCACCGACAATGGTTCGCAATTCACCAGTAATCTCTTCAAAACGTACTGTGCTAACCTTGGAACGCAGATATGCTACGCTTCGGTAGCACACCCCCGGAGGAACGACTAGGCCAAGCGGGCCAACGCGGAGGTCCTGAGGGGCCTCAAAGCGAGGACCTTCAAGAAGAAGCTGGAGGCCTGCGGCAGGGGCTGGTATGACGAGCTCGAGTCCGTGTTGTGGTCAATCCGCACAACTGCGGCCAAACCGACTGGCGACACCCCGTTCTTCCTCGTCTACGGAGCAGAGGCTGTCCTCCCTCACGAGGTCAGGCGTCACTCCGCACGGGTCCTGGCGTTCGACGAGACGCAGCAAGACGCCATGCGGGGGACGGATCTCGTGCTGGGGGAGGAACACCGTCGGTAAGCCGCACTACGAGTGGCAAGGTACCAACAGGCGCTACGACGATACCACTGCCGCAACATCCGCCCCAGGACCCTTGAGGTAGGGGATCTCGTGCTCAGACGGGTTCTCTCTAGGAGGGGCTGCACAAGCTCTCTCCCATGTGGGAGGGCCCATTCAAGGTTGTTCATGTTTCCAGGCCTGGCTCCACGCGCTTGGAGACCCCGGAGGCAGTACCCATCCAAAACACATGGAACATTCAACATCTCTAGAGGTTCTACCCCTGAGTGAGGCACAGCGCCAAGGAAAGGCCCGGTGCATGTGAAGAAGGCGAATGCCTGTGAAGCTGCGTTTTGGAAAAGGCCCGGTGCCTGTGAAGAAGGCGAATGCCTGTGAAGCTGCATTTTGGAAAAGGTCCGGTGCCTCTGAAGAAGGCGAATGCCTGTGAAGCTGTGTTTTGGAAAAGGCCCGGTGCCTATGAAGAAGGACAATGCCTATGAAGCTGCGTTTTGGAAAAGGCCCGGTGCCTGTGAAGAAGGCAAATGCCTGTGAAGCTGCGTTTTGGAAAAGGCCTGGTGCCCGTGAAGAAGGCAAATGCCTGTGAAGCTGCCGCGTTTCGAGAAAGGCCCGGTGCCTGTGAAGAAGGCCAATGCCTGTGAAGCTCTCTGCCTGTGACACTCTCTCGTAATAATGAGTGGGGATGTACATGCCCCGGAGTCTCCGGAGTGCCGCCCTTGGGCCTCGGGGGCTCCCACCCACGCCCAGTGGCAGTACTTAGCTCCGCGCTGGTGAGAAGACGTCAAAGACTAGAATAGGTGCCGGATGCGGCTTTTTCATTTCCTTTCTGCAGTTGGCGTGTTTATTCCCGTTTGAAGTCTTATTGGAGTTGTTGGCGTTCCTGGCTTGTGACTCTTTGTCTTTCTCGCTCGCTCATCTCGTTTTCTCTCGCACAAGTCTCGCGAGGGATGTTCGCGGGCGCCCTCGCGAGCGTCTTCCGCCCCGATCATCTGGAGCTTTCTTGTCCGAGTCCTCTGCGGGAGCACCCCTCCCAGTCCATGCCTCACGGGCATCGCGACACAAACGCAGGACCTAGGCTGATCGCCCCCGTAACCGGGACCAAAGGTTACCCCTCTAACTAATCCTTGCAGGGCATGAAGCGCATGGCGAGGCCTCAGCCTCCGGAGGTGAGTGCCGCATCAAGCTCCACCAAGCTCAAATGACTCCCGCACATGGACACGCAGCACGGAAACATAGCGCAGAGATGGCAAAAGCAACGCGACACTTGACAGCAACAGTTCTAACATGCCCCCACAGGGCCCTGTACTACCTTCTTCTTACGCAGGAAAGGAAGGAAACAAAATGGACACGACCTGTCCAACACCAACCTACAACAAAAGCTCGAGCCGCTCCTAGGGGTCAGGCGGATGCCTCCTTACGCTTCACTAGGGCGCGGCGGCGGGTGGACCCGCTGCCTTCACCCAGGCGGGTGCGGCGGCGGGTGGACCCGCTGCCTTCACCCAGGCGGGCGCGACAGCGCGGGGGCTGGTCGCGGCCACCGCTGGAGGAGCTGCTGCCTGAGGGAGAGTCGCCGAAACATGGCGAACCCCGAGCACCGCCGCCTGTACGCCAGTCGCCATCTTCATCCTGGTCGGTGCCGGGGCTGGGCAGGCGGCCGCAGTCGTCGTCTTCAGGGTAGCACCCGACACGACGACCATCTTCCCCAAACACCCTCACATAGAGGGTGGCGTCGCCATCGAACTTGAAGTACAGGGTACACCACCGGCCCAGGCCGCGCGCGTGGGCAAACGTTTGCCAGCCACGCGTCAGGGCCCCGTTCCCAGAGACGGAGACCTCCAGCGAAGCCCAGGAGGCCCTGCTGCAGCAGCCATCTGCCTGGAGCCAGAAGCCGCACCGAGCGCTGGCTGGCAGTTCATCTACGAAGAAACATGGGAGTTGGAGCCGGGTGCTGGATGGGTCTGCCGACCACACGACGAACTCTGGCAGCACCTCCGCAGAGCGGAAGCGTGGTCTAGGGGGCGCACACCCACGGCGTGCCCCTTGTCAGCAACCGGGCGCTCACCACCACGCAGGGAACCGTCTTTATGACCGCAGGAAGCTACCACGGGGACCGTGGTGTACTTGCGAGGGAGGCCTCGGCCGCGCTTGGTCGGGGGAGGATCAGGCCCTGCCCGGGGGGCCTTTCCTTTCTCCGCAGCCGAGAATCTCTTTGGGGCCATGGGGACGGTGATTAGCCAAGAAGAAGAAAAGGAGCAGCAAGAAGGGATGGACTGAAGGGGCTCGCCCAGCCCCGTACTTATAGCCGGAGGAGGCCAACCGCCGAGCACCACGATCGCAAGTAATCATGACCGATTTCTCTGCATGCAAGGACTTGTCAAGTCGTGCGGTCGCCGAGGCATCGTGGGAAGCGCATACACCCACGTCTAGTCAACCGCCATGCAGCGCCCAAGGCCGCAGGCTGTTAGGGCCCGCTGCGCTTCGCGCTTGCCCCTTCGGTTCCCTGCCAGGCCAAGCCCGGGCGAGCCTTGGGCCCAGGGGCTACTGTCGGCATTCTGGGAACGGGGGTCCCTAGACTTGCCTGCCTGCGGCCTGCGGCGTGGCTCAAGTGTGGGCCCAGTGCGGCCCATCTTCATCAGCTCAAGCTCAAGACCCTCGCGAGGGGCCAAGCCTCGCGGGGCGGATGACAGGAAGCTTCCTCAGAGGCGGCCTCATCAGGCAGGCTCGCGAGGAGGTGGAGAGATCAATGCAAGGGTACCTCGCGAGGATCCTGTGACGCAAGCCATGACGATCAAGGCTAGGCGGGCGCTAGGCGGGCGCCGGCCTGCACATGCTCCTTGTTTCCTCTTTGATGCAAAGGGGGCAAGCACAGGCCAAGGCATTAGGCAAAGGTTGCCATTCCGGTGCAACAAGACCAAGACCAGCAGAGCAGCAGGACGGAGGTCACCGTGGAGCCCAAGACGGCGTCATCACCAGTGCTTTTGGCAGCCGAAGACCACCTTTGGTCACGATAACTTGTACTAGATGTTCCCCTTCAAAATGGCCAATTGTTGGCGCCCTTCCCGCTCAATTATTCGGGGAGAGGCCCAGGGCCTCTATAAATATAGCTAGCCTCCACAAAGGAAGGGGGGACACCCAGAAAAAAGAGAGGCGACGGAACTCACCATAGCAGTTCATCGCACCAGCTCAGAACACCTCTCGCGAGGCTGTTCTTCCCTTGTACTATTCATCATCAGCCCCTGAGGCAATCCACTACACCCCACACTGGAGTAGGGTATTACACCACAACAGTGGCCCGAACCAGTATAAACCTCGTGTCTCTTGTGTCGTTCATCATTTTCATCTTAGTTTGCACGAGAGGATCGGACGTAGATCGGTAGGGGAGAGATCTCCGCGCGCACCTCAGTGTTCGAACCTCAAGGGTCTGCCGGAACCCGAAATCCGACATATACTGATAGAATAATAGTTTGGAATTAAAACCAAACACTACAACCATAAGGCACACCCAAATACGGGGGTGCCATGCACCCCCTATGCTTCACCGACGAGGTGCTGGATCATGAATTCCTAGAAGGATTCAAACCCGTGAACATAGTCATACGAGGGAACAACAGACCCTAGGGTCCGGATTGAGGACTTTATCCTTCACATCCACACTGCTCATGGAGATGATCTCCACGCCATCAAATACTTGCCCTTAAAGTTGAAAGGACCAGCTAGGCACTGGTTGAAAAGCCTCCCCGAAAACTCAATTGGAAGTTGGGAAGAGCTCGAGGACGCTTTCAGGGCTAATTTTCAAGGGACCTATGTCCGACCTCCGCATGCAGACGATTTAAGTCACACAATTCAGCAACCCAAAGAGTCAGCCCGAAAGCATTGGAACAAATTCCTCACTAAGAAGAATCAAATTGTTGATTGCCCGGACGCCGAAGCCTTAGCGGCTTTCAAACATAGTGTCTAGGACGAATGGCTTGCCAGACACCTTGGCCATGAATAACCAAGGACAATGGCAGGCCTAACAAGCCTTATGACCCGCTTTTGCGCGGGCGAGGATAGTTGGCTGGCCCGCAGTGGCACCAGCGACCCAAGCACATCCGATGTCAGGGATGGCAATGCAAAACCGCGACGCAATAAAAGCAAGCGTCGAAGCAACGAAGACAGCCCAGACAACACGGCGGTAAATGCCGGATTCAGGGGCTCTCGACCCGGTCAACGGGAAAAGCCATTCAAAGGCAGCAGAGATGGACCGTCCATCCTAAACAAGATTCTGGACAGATTTTGTCAGATTCACGACACCTCGATAAACCTGCAGATCACACCAACAGAGAATGCTGGGTCTTCAAGCAGGCCGGCAAGCTAAACGCCGAACACAAGGGGAGGAAGACACCAAGTGAAGACGAGGATGAGCCTCACCAACAAAACACTAGGGGACAGAAAAAATTCCCACCAGAAGTCAAAACAGTGAACATGATTCACGTAACGAAGAGGAGGAGCACACGCGCACTCTGAGACGTATACACCGTAGAGCCCGTTACCCCCAAGTTCAACCCTTGGTCAGCCTAGCCAATCACTTTTGATCGTAGGGATCAACCGACTAGTATCCGGCATGGAAGATGAGCTTCCTTGGTACTAGACCCAATAATTGACGGCTACCATCTCACCCGAGTCCTTATGGACGGCGACAGTAGTCTTAATCTGATATATCAAGACACAGTCTGCAAAATGGGGATAGACCCAACAAGAATCAGCCAAACCAATACTACCTTTAAAGGAGTAGTACCAGGTCCAGAGGCCCGCTGCACGGGCTCTATAGTAGTAGATGTTGTATTCGGTTCTCCCGACAACTTCCGAAGCGAAGAATTAACCTTCGACATCGCTCCAGTCCGAAGCGGCTATCAGGCACTACTCGGAAGAACATCCTTCGCTCGTTTTAATGCAATACCGCATTACGCTTATCTTAAGCTTAAGATGCCCGGTCCCCGTGGCATCACCATAATTAGCGGAAACTCAGAGCATTCCTTACATGCGGATGAAAGTACAGCGGCTTTCGCAGCCGAACACTAAACGACCCCTCCAACCATAATAAATGATCGGTCGTCAAGACCGCGGACACGGCTTGACGAGTCCGGCGCACCCCTCGCTCTAACAATTCAGATAAACCCGAGATTGGGTCGACGGATAAACTCCCATAGGTGGCACTAGGGGCTTCCCGCATGTAAAAAGGACTATAGTTCGGTTTGACCTTACTGAGATTGAATTTCCATGGTCTATTAAGAATAACAAATTTTCCACACGTAGACTTTCACCTGGGTTTTTTCTCTCTTGCAGATGACAATCGTGCTACACCCTTCTAGGACACAGGACAACAGAGACACAGGCGCAGACGTGCAGCAGGGCCCCGCTCAAAGGTTTCTTTCTAGATTAAGACCCTGTGTAAACCATTCTCATTGTCTCTTCTTGCTTCACGCCCTCCGGATAATCAGCACAACCGAGAGGGACGCTGACGTTATTGGCATTTTTGCCACATCAGACTGATGCATGTACCTGGAAATTCAGGGTTCGTTATCAAGGGCTTCGTTCAGCCCGGTATATGTTGTAAAGTCCAAATACCTTAGGGAGTGTTCGGCGTCGCGAGTTTGGCCTTATATGCATCAGCTCCGAATCATGTCTTTGGTCAAATGTTGGGTTTGCCTGACTCCCGTGTTTTGCTACCTTAAGTTCCGCTCTATCGGATAAGGTGGCACCGGGAGAACTACTGCGATTGTGCCCTGGTTCATCTGGATGAGCAACATAGTAGAGAAAGCCGAAAACTGACTGTCATGATAAAGCGCGAGACTGGTCAACCACTCGTGGACTCAGCGGAACCTTCGCGATTCCTCCACATTAACAAAGGACCGGTTTCCTGGTCATGTATGTACACGCACCGTATTCGGATAAGCACGGAAGTACCAGGGGCTATATAGTAGCCCCATTGTCAAACTCCTATGGCTAAGTGAAATTGTTAAAGCAATATAGTTTGATTTCCTGTTCGCCGCGCTATCACCTCCTTCATGGACCAAGACGTTGGATCAAGTGTGAATACGTGCTTTTCCAAACACCCCCGCATAATGTGCGTGGGGGCTGAAGCCGATGACTGCAAATTCCAGGTTATATACTTACATAAACGGCCGCATAGGAGGGATCATAATACCTTCAGGCAATAAAAATAGCCTGTGTAATTCAAATAACACTATTATTACAATGGGGATACATGTCACTCGAACATGATACTCTTCGAGCACTGAGCCTCTATTAAACGAGCGCCTTCTAGGACTTCTTCTAAATAGTGCTCGGCCGAGACCTAGCCCACGGCCAGACCCTGGGTTGCAATAGCGGTGGCATCCATCTCTGCCCAGTATGTCTTAACACGGGCAAGAGCCATCCGCGCACCCTCTATGCATGCTGACCTCTTTACAGTATCGATATGCTGCACAACACCAAGGAATCGTTGCACTAAACCAAAATAACTATTCGGCTTTGGTCCTTACGGCCAAAGATGATCCACGACAGACCTCATGGCAAGCCCGGACAACCTATGGAGCTCAGCCCACTCGGACATTCGCTCATTTAACAGCAGCGGACGCGTCGGAGCACTGAACTGCGACCAGAACAACTTCTCTACCTCATGATCTTCTTGATCTTTGAAAAATGCAGTCGCATTAGCAACACTCATTGCCAAGTCCACATACGCGTATGTAGCACTCAATAATAGATCTAGAGGGGCATAGTTTGGATCTCCAAACTTCATCCGCAACAAAAGGGCTTCCCAGCCGTGATATCTCCGGCTTGACGGAGCTCCTCCTCTGCCGCTCTGATTTTAGAATGGGTTTCCTTGGCTGCCTCCACGGCTCTCTTCAGGTCAGCCGCTCTCGCTTGGCTTTCTTTTTAAAGAAGCTCATATCGGCCGGCGGCATGTTTCAGCTCAACAACCATCTTGGCTATTTCATCTTCGCTCTTGCGATGAGCAGCCTGTTCAGCTCTTAAGCCTTCGGCCGCCTTTAGGGCGGCTGCATCACTTCTCCTTGCTTATTCCTTGGCTCGGACAAGTTCTGCCCGAAGGGTCTCCACGGCGGCAGCTCCATCTGCAGTCAAAACATATTATAGATACTAGCATCATGCTCCTCTTAATACTTGTTGACTACCCGAAAATACATACCATGTGCCTCGTCAAGGCGCTTGTTCACAAGCGCAATGTCGGCATATGTCGCGTCCAGTTGCCGGCTAAGTCCGGCCAGCCACCAGACCGTCCGCTACCTGCACATGAAAGCAGCATGATCATTACCTGGGACTATGATCCTATGTTTGCCGCCTTGGGACAGCAACCAGAGTCTCAGGGGCTACTATCTATATAGAGCACACCTAGCATGTGCTGTACCATCAAATTTTTTTGCGTACCTCAAAGCCTTTTAGCAGGCTCGTAAAAGCTTCATGCAACCCACTTTGGGCGGATGAGATCCTCTGAACCACCGTACCCATTAAAGTACGATGCTCCTCCGAGATAGACGCTTGCTCCAAAAGACCCGTCAGTACGTCCGGTTGCGCACCGGAAAATCCCGGACTCTTTCTGTTACTCCCCTTAGGAGCCGAATAATCCGGACTTCGAGTGGCCGAAGGGTTACCTTCTGGCATTGGCGGATCAGGATAAATCCTCCGTGAAGACACCTCAGGGTCATCCGCCCCAAGAGGGGGGGAGATAAGGGGAGGCATTTCGCTCTCCATCATCTCCGAGAGAAGATCCCCCGAAGACAAACTCTGTCGGGAAGGGCTACGATCTGGACTGCAAGACATATGTCTCGGTTATTGTCCGCAGAAATAAAGTAGAATATATTTACCAAAAGTACTTTTGTTCACTTACAGCTCGGTGGAGGGCTGACCCCTTTGCCGACATTGTGCGGTAAGGATGCCCGTCGAATCAGGACCCCCTGGCGAGGGTTTCTTCACTCCTTTGGAAACCCTTGTTTCCAAGTCTTCAGGAGCGGTCCTTTTCCTTCCTTGGGGAGAGGGAATTTCAGATTCTTCTCCCCGATTATCCTCCTTTGTGGAGGTACTAATTCCTTCGGTTTGGATGAGTAATGCGTGAGGCTCACTTTCAGCTTTTTCGTCTCTCCCTTTATCTCCCTCGAGGGCACTTGATAAGGTGCGTACTCCAGCATCCTGACTAGTACAGGATCTGGCGAGCCTTTGGGAAGGGGAGCCGAACACCTGATCATCTTTGCCTTTCTTACCTAGTCCTGGCCAGGAGCAATTCTTTCAAAATTATGTTATGGCAAATGAAAAGACAGTGTGTTCGGTCCTGGAAATACTTACCTGGGTATCTGGACGATTACAGTTGAGACCCGCATCCTCGGTGGTGTCCGGACACGTTATTCGTGATCCGAAGAACAATCCATACATCTCTTCGAGCGTCATGCCGAAGAACTGCTGAATAGTTCGCTGTCCTTCCGGGTTGAACTCCCACATACGGAGAGATCGACGTTGGCATGGCAGGGCCTGACGAACTAGCATAACTTGCATTACTTTGACGAGACCGACATCCCTCTTGAGGAGATCTTAGATGCAACTTTGCAATGTCGGCACGTCATTAACCAGCCCCCAGTCTAGCCCCTTGTTGAGCCATGACGCCAGTTGTCGTGGGGGGCCTGAACGAAAGGCGGGGGCAGCCACCTACTTAGTACTTCAGGGAGCTATGATGTAAAACCACTCCCGATGCCATAAGTTGGATATCTCCGGGAAGGAACCCTTTGGCCATGGGGCATCGATGCCTTTGCTTATTGTGGCACCTCCGCATTCTGCGTGTCACCCATCGATCATCTTCGGCTTCACATTGAAGGTCTTGAGCCATAAGCCGAAGTGTGGGGTGATGCGGAGGAAGGCCTCACATACGATGATAAACGACAAGATGTGAAGAATGGAATCCGGAGCTAGATCGTGGAAGTCAAGCCCATAATAGAACATGATCCCTCTGACGAAGGGATCAATACTAAAGCCTAGCCCTCGGAGGAAGTGGGAAACAAATACGACACTCTCGTTGGGTTCGGGAGTGGGGATGACCTGGCCTCGGGCAGGCAGCCTGTGCGAGATTTCAGCGGTCAGATACCTGGCCTCCCTTATATTCTTGATGTCCTCCTCTGTGATAGAGGAAGCCATCCACCAGCCCTGAAGGTTGGATCCGGACATGATTGAAGGTCTGAAGCACTTCGCCTGAGCCTTGGGTGTTGCAACTCGGGGTGGGGGAAGGGAGGGATTGAGTGCGAGAGGAAAGGGACTTGCCTTGGCCCCTTTATAAAGAGGGCGAATATCAAGCGTCCTCCGCGTGGCCGTTTGGAACTTGCCTAAAATCGAGGAGTCGTACTAACGAGCATGATTGGATTACACACACCCGTATTGATGAGAATCCCGTGATAAGGGACACTATCTCTGCTTCGAGAAGACGTGCCAATAAAACCGCCTCACAACACGTGTAGTGGCGGGCAGGGAAAAACGGTTCGAATAAGGACCGAGGCCATGGCGTGATGTCACATTATGAAAAGTTGTCAGCAGATTAGATTTGTGGAAATATTATACTCTCTACGGTGGTATGTGGAATTTTTTTTGCAGAGTCGGACACTATCCTCCGAATATTCCATATGAAGCCTGGTTTAGGGGCTACTAAGGGAGTCCTGGATTAGGGGGTCCTCGGACAGCCGGACTATATCCCTTGGCCGGACTGTTGAACTATGAAGATACAAGATTGAAGTCTTCGTCTCGTGTCACGATGGGACTCTCCTTTGCGTGGAAGGCAAGCTTGGCAATTCGGATATGTAGATCTCCTCCCTATATAAACCGGAGGGTTTTAGTCCGTAGGACAACAACAATCATACCATAGTCCAGCTTCTATGGTTTAGCCTCTCCGATCTCATGGTAGATCAACTCTTGTAATACTCATATCATCAAGATCAATCAAGCAGGAAGTAGGGTATTACCTCCATCGAGAGGGCCTGAACCTGGGTAAACATTGTGCCCCCCCGCCTCCTGTTACCATTCGCCTTAGACACACAGTTCGGGACCCCCTACCCGAGTTCCGCCAGTTTTGACACCGACAGTAGGGCCTTGCACAAACGATCCTGGCGTGGCAGTGTGAGGAGTGGCGGAGCGTTCTCTTGCGGTTGAGGGACTTCTTGACAGCTTGTTTCTTCACACGCGGGTGCCGGACACGGTGGGTCGCGCCGTGGAGCCGCGCGCCTTGGTGCTAGGGTGCGGTCTTGGTGTAGAGGTGGTGGAGGTGCTTCATGAGCTACGTCGCCCGTGGCTGGCGAAGGGCGAGGCTGAGAGAGGGACGGCGCAGGGGAGCCCCCTGCGGCGTGGACATGAAGCCAGTACTCGTAGAGGTCGTCGACTGGGCGGTAGCGCAGGAGCTCGTGCGCCATGAGGAAAGTGGCATGTGCGTCCGTGGGAACGCGACGAGTGTGAGACGACAAACCAGCGGGAGTCAGTGATGGAGTGGTGGTGCGGCCGTCCTGTCACACCGAGGGGTGCAGCGAGGATGCTTGCTGCTCGTTCCCTGCCGGCCCGGTGGCGGCGTTGGCGGCAGGCGACGGAGAGCGACGGGGTGGCCCGCCGACAGGGGCCGTCTGAGCAACGCGCGTGGCGAGGGCAGCCCGGTGCTCGGCGCATGCGCGGCGTGCGTCTGCCATGGATACGATGAAGCAACATGACGCAGAGCGACATAAGGGAAGCTTCGGTGCACCCCTACCTGGCGCGCCAAATGTCGGATCACGAGTTCCGGCAAAACCCTTAAGGTTCGAGCACTGGGGTGCGCGCGAAGATCTCCCCCTACCGATCCACTTCCTAGCTCGGCTAAGATCTTATGGACTAACTCGACGAACTCGCAACACAATGGACACAAGATTTATACTAGTTCAGGCCACCATTGTGGTGTAATACCCTACTCCAGTGTGGTGGTGGTGGATTGCCTCTCGGGCTGAGGATGAACAGTACAAAGGGAAGAACAGCCTCCTGAGGTTGAGGTGTTCTTGGGCTTGGCGGACTTGTGTGTGTTCTGGTCTCTCTTCATCTCACCCCCTAGCTATGGTGGTGGCTAGTCCTATTTATAGAGGCCTTGGTCCTCTTCCCAAATATTGAGCGGGAAGGGATCCTACAACGGCCAATTCGAAGGGGGACAACTAGTACAAGCTATCCTAACAAAAGCAGTCTTCGCCTGCCAAAGGCTCTGGTGGTGACGCCATCTTGGGCTCCACGGTGACCTGTGCCTTGTCGTCCTTCTGGTCTTGGTCTTGTTGCACTGATATGGAAACCTTTGCTTGACGCCTTGGTACTCCGCGCCTGCGCCTGCTTCCTGAGCACCGTAGAGGAAACAAGGACACTGCGCGCTGGCGCCCTCCTGGCCTTGGTCGTCATGGCTCACGTCACTAGAACCTCGCGAGGTTTTCCTGGCCTTGAACTCTCCGCCCCTCGCGAGCCAGCCTAGTGAGGCCGCTCCTGAGGAGGTCTTGTGTCGTCCGCCCCGTGAGGCTTGGCCCCTCCCGAAGGTCTTGAATGCCTTGTTGATGAAGATGGGCCGTACAGGCCTGCTAGCAAAGCCACGCCGTGGGCCACAGGTAGGCAAGTCTGGGGACCCCCTTCCTAGAACGCCGACATGCTTTCCTATGGACTGAATGTGATCTTGGATCGCTAAAAACAAAATGTAGAGCCTTGAGCCAATATTTTGTCCTTAGCATTTTGAAGGGGTTCCACATCTTCTTCTCCACGCCACTCCATATGTTGAACTTATTTGAAATATACTAGATAAACCATTAGTCGAACAAGAGATATGTTGACATTAATTACCAAAACCACCCATGGAGCACTTGTGCTTTCAATCTCCCCCTTTTTGGTAATTGATGACAACATACATCAAAGCTTTAGATAAAGATGTAGAGAATAGCAAGTAAAGCTTTGGAAAGACATGTAACATGCATGGACTCCCCCTACATGTATGCAATCATGTCAATATGGAAAGTAAGAGCATGTGAATGCATAAACATGACAGAGCAAGCAATGTGTTGCATGTATCTTGGCTATATGCAGCAGAGCAAATGATGTGAGTGTATGAAGTTGTAACTTCATGCTCATGATTCCTTCTTGCAAACAGTATGTACATCAGCAAGAAATCCTCATGCACATGAGTGTGATGCATATACTTACCTTGTGGTCTTGAGCAGGCTTTGAAAGAGATGAACCTGGGTAAACAAGGTTAGATAACACAGAGACATCTAGTAAGTAGAGCAGAACAGCAAACCACAAGAGTACCAAGATTGGGATGAGATGTAGAGAGTGAATATTAGGTACCAAGATTGTATATAGACATGTCCCCAAAGGGTGAAGATATGCAATGAATTCAATGATTTCCTTCCCTAGCAGTCTTTCTCCCCCTAAATCTTGTATTGGATAATGGGAGAACATAGGGAAGCAAAATCAAAGAAAAACAGATCATAAACATAAACATAACATAGACATGTCTTTCCCCTCTTAAACACATGTGACTTCTCTCCTCTTGAACACCAAGCATCTGGGGCCTTTGATGTGATTACCTCGCTCTCCCCCTTTGAAGAGAATAAGCTTTGATGTGATCTCTCTCCCCCTTTGACATCAATTTCCAAGAAGGGATCTTCTGGAGTGTGAGTCAAAATAGGTTTGGTCCTTGAGTCACAGAGCAAAGCAGCATATAGATTGTGATGCTGGTAGAGGACAAGAATCATCAAGTGGAGCTGGAACAAAACTGCAAGAACAAGTGGCAAATTGTTTTCTCTGTAGTGAAATCGGTGACACCGAGTTATATTTTTCGGTTGCACTGAAATGGTTCTGCGTGACCGAAAGAGACGAATCGGTATGACCAAGTTCCAGACAGAGAGAACATTTGTCACCTCAGCTCACTAGGCAAATAAGATCTCACAAAGATTTGCAAGGAATTAACTGAAAGATTTGCAATGAATTGGATGCAGAAAATGCAGAACTAAATAGAAAATGAGAAGAAATCTAGATGAAGGGAAATAAATACGCAAGAGACAAATGCAAGAATACATAGAAACACTAGAGAACTTCATCTAGAATTGGTCGTCAACAGAGTCACCTATGTTAGATTATATTGACTGAGGAGTCAAGTGAGAACACTTGATCGTAGGTCATACTCATCGTTTAAGCTCAAAATGGGGTTACCATTTATCGTTTAAGCTTTTGATGTATTCGCATCTTGTTGGGTTGCTTTGACCCATGTCTCGGGGTAAAGCTTCTCTAAGATGGAATAACATACCTTGGGTGGTGGTGTTGAACTTGATCATGTAGTTGAACTTGTGTGGGTTTCTCAAGGTTGAGGTAGCTCATCACGAGTTGGGAGAACCACTTGAAATTGGAGTTCATCTACCTACATGGGTTAGTCTTTCAAGGAAGAGCACTTGTGTATCCAAGATGACAATCGTGAAATTTGATATAGGATTTGTCAAAGGATATGTTGTGGGGTTTCATGCTTCCTTGTCTTGAATATGCTTGAGCGCAACATGAACCAACGACAATGTATTCCGCTTCGGCGGTGGATAAGGATAACGAGTTTTGTTTCTTGGAATACCAAGACACGAGAGATCTACCAAGAAATTGACAAGTACCCGAAGTGGACTTTCTATCAACCTTGTCTCCAGCATAGTTCGAACCGGAGTATCCAACACGATCAAAAGAAGACCTCTTGGGATACCAAATGCTAAAATTTGGTGTATGTATTAAGTATCTCACTATCCTTTTCACAACCTTAAGATGACATTCTTTGGGGGGCGCTTGACATCGTGCACGCATGCACACACTTAGCATGATATCGGGACGGGAGGCACATAGATATAATAATGAACCAATCATAGAGCGATAAACCTTTTGGTCAACCGGTTTTCCATCCTTGGTCAAGTCAAGATGTCCACTAGTAGGCATGGGAGTTTTCATACCTTTGCTTTCTTGCATGTTAAACTTCTTGAATAAGTCCTTAGTGTACTTTTTTTGAGAAAAAAGGTACCTTCCTTAGTTTGCTTGATTTGCAAACTAAGGAAGAACTTGAGTTCACTCATCATAGATATCTCAAACTTTTTCGACATTAGCTACCCAAACTTTTCACTAAAATGAGGGTTAGTCGAACCAAATATTATATCATCAACATAAATTTGGCACACACATAATTTATCATTAATCATTTTAGTAAAAAGAGTAGAATCTATTTTTCAAATCTCACACCCTTTTTCAATAAGGAACTTGGTTAAGCATTTATACCACGCTCTAGGAGCTTGTTTAAGACCATAAAGAGCTTTGTGATGTTTGTAAACATGATTAGGTTTCTTAGGATTGACAAAGCTAGGAGGTTGTTTAACATAAACTTCCTCCTCAATTTCACCATTAATAAAAGCACTCTTAATGTCCATTTGGTACAAGGTGACATCATGGTGATTAGCATAGGCAGGTAAGATGCGGATGGACTCAAGTCTAGAAATAGGGGCATATATCTCACCGTAGTCCATACCTTCGACTTGAGTGTAGCCTTGGGCGACGAGACATGCTTTGTTGTGGATGACTTGACCATCTTCGTCTTGCTTGTTGGAAAACACCCATTTGGTACCAATGATGTTGTGGTTGTTGCCGGGCTTATCGACCAATGTCCACACTTGATTTCTCTCAAAGTTGTGTAGTTCTTCATGCATGGCATTTATCCAATCCGGATCTTCTAATGCTTCTTCAACCTTCATAGGTTCAATGCTAGAGATGAACGAATAATGTTCATAAAAGTTAGCCAAACGAGTTTTAGAGCGAATGATTCTCCCAGTTTGAATAACATTGAAGATTTGTTCGACGGGATGGTCTCTTGAGACTCTTGCTCGAACTCGTGAAAGCTTTTGCTTTGGTCGGGGTTGAACATCTTCTTCATCATCTTGTCCTTCTTCTTGGCCTTCTTCATTATTGGCGTTGTTGTTCTCTTATCTTGGTGGAGAAGGAGGTTGATGACGTTCTGATACGTCTCCAACGTATCTATAATTTTTTATTGTTCCATGCTATTATATTATCTGTTTTGGATGTTAATGGGCTTATCTATAGACTTTTATATTATTTTTGGGACTAATCTACTAACCCAAGGCCCAGTGCAAATTGCTTTTTTTGCCTATTTCAGTGTTTCACAGAAAAGGAATATCAAACGGAATCCAAACAGAATAAAACCTTCAGGAGAGTTATTTTTGGAACAAACGTGATCCAGGGGACTTGGAGTGGACGTCAAGAAACCAATGAGGAGACCATGCGGTAGAGGCGCGCCTACTCCCTGGGCACGCCCTCCACCCTCATGGGCCCCTCGTGGCTCCACTGACCTACTTCTTCCTCCTATATATATTCATATACCCCGAAAACAGTGAGGAGCACCACGAAACCCTATTTTCAGCGCCGCAACCTTCTATACCCAATAGATCCCATCTTGGGGCCTTTTTCGGAGCTCCGCTGGAGGGGGAATCGATCACAGAGGGCTTCTACATCAACAGCATAGCCTCTCCGATGATGTGTGAGTAGTTTACTTCAGACCTTCGGGTCCATAGTTATTAGCTAGATGGCTTCTTCTCTCTCTTTGGATCTCAATACAATGTTCTCCTCGATCTTCTTGGAGATCTATTTGATGTAACTCTTTTTGTGGTGTGTTTGTCAAGATCCTATGAATTGTGGGTTTGTGATCAAGTTTATCTTTGAACAATATTTGATTCTTCTCTGAAATCTTTTATGTATGATTGGTTATCTTTGCAAGTATCTTCGAATTATAAGTTTGGTTTGGCCTACTAGATTGATCTTTCTTGCAATGGGAGAAGTGCTTATCTTTGGATTCAATCTTGCGGTGTCCTTTCCCAGTGACAGCAGGGGCAGCAAGGCACGTATTGTATTGATGCCATCAAGGATAAAAATATGGGGTTTATATCATATTGCTTGAGTTTATCCCTCTACATCATGTCATCTTGCCTAATGTGTTACTCTGTTCTTATGAACTTAATACTCTAGATGCATGCTGGATAGCGGTAGATGTGTGGAGTAATAGTAGTAGATGCAGAATCGTTTCGATCTACTTGTCGTGGACGTGATGCCTATATACATGATCATGCCTAGATATTCTCATAATTATGCACTTTTCTATCAATTGCTCGACAGTAAATTGTTCACCCACCGTAATACTTATGCTATCTTGAGAGAAGCCACTTGTGAAACCTATGGCCCTAGTGTCTATCTTTTATCATATAACTTTCCAATCTATTTTATTTTGCAATCTTTATTTTCCTATCTATATCATAAAAATACCAAAAATATTTATTTTATTATTATTATCTCTATCAGATCTCACTCTCGTAAGTGACCGTGAAGGGATTGACAACCCCTTTATCGTGTTGGTTGCGAGGTTCTTATTTGTTTGTGTAGGTACGAGGGACTTGCGTGTTGTCTCCTACTGGATTGATACCCTGGTTCTCAAAAACTCAGGGAAATACTTAAGCTACTTTGCTGCATCACACTTTCCTCTTCAAGGGAAAACCAACGCAGTGCTCAAGAGGTAGCAAGAAGGATTTCTGGCGCCGTTGTCGGGGAGATCTACGCACAAGTCAAGACATACCAAGTACCCATCATAAACTCTTATCCCTCGCATTACATTATTTGCCATTTTCCTCTCGTTTTCCTCTCCCCCACTTCACCCTTGCCATTTTATTTGCCCTCTTTTCTAGTTCACCTTTTTTCGCTTGCTTCTTGTGTTGCCGTGTGTCGTCATGGCTAGTCCATTATCTGCCCCTTTGTCCCCCGAGTTTGAAGTTCTTCACTTCAAACAAAGACAAGGAGAAAATTTAAAAGATGCTTGGTTTAGGATGATGGAATCTTATCGTAATTGCACCCTAGAGGTGAATTTAAGAATTTTACTTCACAATTTTTATGTTGGGCTGAATATGTCGCACAGAAAACTCTTGCATTGCGCTGCCAAAGGGAATTTTATCGAAATTGATCCTAGTATTGCTCATGAAATCATAGAGGGAATAGTGGGAGCACTACCTCAACAAAAGGGGTCACATCATACCTGCTACCTCTTGAGCACTGCGTTGGTTTTCCCCGAAGAGGAAGGGATGATGCAGCAAAGTAGCATAAGTATTTCCCTTAGTTTTTGAGAACCAGGGTATCAATCCAGTAGGAGGCCACGCGTGAATCCCTCGTACCTGCACAAAACAAATAAATCCTCACAACCAACGCAAATAGGGGTTGTCAATCCCTATAAGGCCACTTACGAGAGTGGGGTGTGATAGATATGATAAGATAATATTTTTGGTATTTTTATGATAAAAGATGCAAAGTCAAATAAAGGCAAAGTAAATAGCAAAGGAAATAACTAGGTAGTAGGAGATCCATATGATAAAGATAGACCCGGGGGCGATAGGTTTCACTAGTGGCTTCTCTCGAGAGCATAAGTATTCTACGGTGGGTGAACAAATTACTGTTGAGCAATTCACAGAATTGAGCATAGTTATGAGAATATCTAGGTATGATCATGTATATAGGCATCAAGTCTGAGACAAGTAGACCGACTCCTGCCTGCATCTACTACAATTACTCCACTTATCGACCGCTATCCAGCATGCATCTAGAGTATTAAGTTAAAAACAGAGTAACGCCTTAAGCAAGATGACATGATGTAGAGGGATAGACTCATGCAATATGAAGAAAACCCCATCTTGTTATCCTCGATGGCAACATTACAATACATGCCTTGCTGCCCCTACTGTCACTGGGAAAGGACACCACAAGATTGAACCCAAAGCTAAGCACTCCTCCCATTGCAAGAAAGATCAATCTAGTAGGCCAAACCAAACTGATAATTCGAACAGACTTGCAAAGATAACCAATCATACATAAAAGAATTCAGAGAAGATTCAAATATTATCCATAGATAGACTTTCTCATAAACCCACAATTCATCGATCTCAACAAACACACCGCAAAAAGAAGATTACATCGAATAGTTCTCCACAAGAGAGGGGGAGAACATTGTATTGAGATCCAAAAAGAGAGAAGAAGCCATCTAGCTACTAACTATGGACCCGTAGGTCTAACGTAAACTACTCACACTTCATCGGAGAGGCTATGGTGTTGATGTAGAAGCCCTCCGTGATCGATGCCCCCTCCAGCGGAGCTCCGCAACAGGCCCCAAGATGGGATCTCGTGGATACAGAAAGTTACGGTGGTGGAATTAGGGTTTTGGCTCCGTATCTGATCATTTGGGGGTACGTAGGTATATATAGGAGGAAGGAGTACGTCGGTGGAGCAACAGGGGGCCCACGAGGGTGGAGGGCGCGCCTGGGGTAGGCAAGCGCGCCCCCCTACCTCGTGGCCTCCTCTCTTGTGCCTTGACGTAGGGTCCAAGTCTCCTAGGTCTTATTCATTGAGAAAATCACGTTCCCGAAGGTTTCATTCCATTTGGACTCCGTTTGATATTCCTTTTCTTCGAAACCCTAAAACAGGCAAAAACAGCAATTCTGGGCTGGGCCTCCGGTTAATAGGTTAGTCCCAAAAATAGTATAAAAGTGGATAATAAAGCCCAATAATGTCCAAAATAGTAGATAATATAGCATGGAGCAATAAAACATTATAGATACGTTGGAGACGTATCAAGCATCCCCAAGCTTAATTCCTGCTCGTCCTCGAGTAGGTAAATGATAAAAACAGAATTTTTGATGCGGAGTGCTACTTGGCATAATTTTAATATAACTCTTCTTAATTGTAGTATGAATATTCAGATTCGAAAGATTCTAGACGAAAGTTCATATTGACATAAAAATAATAATACTTCAAGGATACTAACAAAGCAATTATGTAACACCCCCTATGTAACATGCCATATTTGTATTCCAACTCTTGCCATTTTCGGCACTAAGTTATGATATTCCCTCGTTGTCGGGTTTTTGTCTTTGTGTGCTTTTGTATTTTTCATGCATCTCATATCATGTCATCATGTCCATTGCATTTGGATACGTGTTCATCTCATGCATCCGAGCATTTTCCCCGTTGTCCGTTTTGCATTCCGGCGCTTCTATGTCCTCCGGTGTCCCTTTCTACCTCTTTTCGTGTGTGGGTATTAAACGTTCTTGGATTGGACCGAGACTTGCCTAGCGGCCTTGGTTTACTACCGGTAGACCGCCTGTCAAGTTTCGTGGCATTTGGACTTCATTTGATACTCCAACGGTTAACCGAGGGACCAAAAAGGCCTCGTGTGTGTTACAACCCAACACCCCTTCAAATTGGCCCAAAACCCACCTAAACCCCTTCCATCATCTAGGCCATTCGATCACGATCGCGTGGCCCCAAACCACACCTCATTTGGAGCCTCCTAGCTCCCTCTACCTCTATTTATAGATCTCTCCCCGAAAATCCCGGGTCTCCTCCACCCCTAACCCTAAAAACTCTGCTCACGCCGCGTCGGACGTGTCCGCTTCCGGCCGGACAACCCCGCCGCACCAACCACATCATGCCACGTGTCACCGCCGGGTCTCCCCCGCCGCCGGCCCGCTCGGCCCGGGGAGAGCCCCCGAGGCCCGCGCGCCCCGCGCCGCCTCCTACCGCGCCCCGCCGCCTTCTTCCGCTATCCGGCATCGCCGCGCCGCCGCGGGCACCTCGCCGGACTTCGCCTCCTCGCCGCCAGACAACTCTGTCGGCCGCCCCCGCGCCAAAGCCGCCCCTCGTCGCTCGGATCTCCGCCCCGCGCCGCCGTGGACGTGCGCCGGCGACGGCCGCACCACCACCTCGCCTCCCCGCCTCTTCCTCGTCTCCGATCGGCGACCCATCTCTGGTGAACAGGATTTCAGGTGAACCTCGGGCCGCATGCAGCTACAGTGCCCCGGATCTGGATCTATGATTCGGTTGACTTTTTTTCCCCTAACCCTAATTTTTATGCGATCTTCATCATGTCATAACTGCATCACCGTGGCTCCGTTTCGTGCGTGTAGCATATTGAAATGTTCGTCTCGACGAGTACTTCATTTCATCTCATTGCATCGTGTTCATTTGAGCTCATCTTGATGCCCTAAATGCTGTTGGAAGAGGGCTATGTGATGTTAGTTTCAGATCCGTATGAGCATTTGCACTTTTGTCATTTTTGCCATGATTAATGTGTGCCTCCCATGAACTTGAGCCCTACATGTGTTTTGAAGCATGCCATGCCATGTTTACTGAGGTGTATGCCATGTATTTTTATGATCTCTGTGGTGACTAGCACAAGCATGCAAAGTAGCTTACTTAATGTTGCTGATTTTAGGGACTTACAAATATTCTAAGTCTTTGTCCTGCTATAATTTTTATGCCATGTGTTCATGTTTCTACCGAGTGATCTGTTTCTCTTTTGAGCACCCTATGTCTATCCATCCATCCATGTTTTGTTGATATGGTGGTGCTCTATCCATCCATGTCTTTGTTTGCATTTATGGAGCACCCAAGCTTGAGTCAATCGAGCTCTACTTGTGCTACATAATGTTCCTGGCAGATTGTTAACATGTTTAGCAATTTTGCCGAGCTTGTTGTAATTGATCCGTGCATGCTATGTTGTTGTTCTTGCCATGTTTAGCTTCTATGCCATGTCTACTTGCTGGGTGTATTATTAGTTTGTCATGTCTTGCTTTGTGGTGAGTTCATCGAGCTCGTAAACATGCCTACTTGATATCTGTTTTGCCATGTTCCAGTTTTTCACAAAGTCTGAATCTGTTAACGATAATTGCTATGTTCACATGGTTGCCATTGTATTTTCTGATCCCATTCGGCTCATGGTCAGTAATGGACTTTTGTTGTATGCTTTGAGTAGCTTCATGCCATGCCTTACCTTTCCATGATATGTTCCAGTAGCATGTTGTTATCTTGCTCTAAACATTGCTTCCTGATGTTAAATTCCTGACTTGTTATTTTCACCAAGTCTGTAACCTGTAATCTTTTGCTCTTTTGCCATGCTTGTTTGAACCTGCTATTGAGTGAATTAGCCATAGCTCAGTGTTCATCGTTTGTCAAGCATCTTGAGTGGATCCCTGACATGTATTTTGTTGTTATGTTAGAGTGTTGTAGCATGTTGTTCTTGATGCATTTAGATGGTCTCGTGCTGTTAATCGCAGACCGGTGCCATATTTGTTTTGCTTGCCATTTCCAAACCGTGCATCCGATTCCGGTGATCTTTATATCGATTTAGACCGAAATAAACTCCTTTTTCCAGTGGCACTCTTTGTTTTCCAAATTGAGGCCAGGTTCAATCATTCCTTTCCGAATCATGCATATGCATCGCATAACGCATCCCGCATATCATGCCATGTTTTGCATCATGTTGCTTGTGCATTACACGTGGTTGATTGTGTCTCCCTTTGTTTGTGTTCTTGCTTGGGTAGAGTCGGGAGATGAGTACATGATCGAGGATCCCGTTGAGTACGTTTACGAGGATCAAGCTAACGTCAACTCAGAGAACTTTGCAGGCAAGATGACCATACCCTCGAAATCACTTCTATCTTTGCTTTCTATATGCTCGCTCTTTTGCTATGCCTATGCTACGATACCTACCACTTGCTTATCATGCCTCCCATATTGCCATGTCAAACCTCTAACCCACCTTGTCCTAGCAAACCGTTGTTTGGCTATGTTACCGCTTTGCTCAGCCCCTCTTATAGCGTTGCTAGTTGCAGGTGAATATTAGAGTCTGTTCCTTGTTGGAACATGTTTATTATTGGGATATCATTATTATATCTTGTCTACTTTAATGCACCTATATACTTGGTAAAGGGTGGCAGGCTCGGCCTCATGCTTGGTGTTTTGTTCCACTCTTGCCGCCCTAGTTTCTGTCATACCGCTGTTATGTTCCTTGATTTTTGCGTTCCTTACACAGTTGGGTTATAATGGGAACCCCTTGACAGTTCGCCTTGAATAAAACTCCTCCAGCAATGCCCAACCTTGGTTTTACCATTTGCCACCTAGCCTCTTTTTCCCTTGGGTTTCCGGAGCCCGAGGGTCATCTTTATTTAAGCCCACCTGGGCCAGTGCTCCTCTGAGTGTTGGTCCGACCGAGTAGACTGTGGGGCCACCTCCGGGCAACTTGAGGGTTGGTTTTACTCGTAGGATGTCTCATCTGAGTGTGCCCTGAGAACGAGATATATGCAGCTCCTATCGGGATTTGTCGGCACATTCGGGCGGCTTTGCTGGTTTAGTTTTACCATTGTCGAGATGTCTTCTAACCGGGATTCCGAGTCTGATCGGATTGTCTTGGGAGAAGGAATATCCTTTGTTGACCGTGAGAGATTGTGGTGGGCTAAGTTGGGACACCACTGCAGGGATTTGATCTTTCGAAAGCCATGCCCGTAGTTATGGGCAGATGGGAATTTGTTAATGTCCGGTTGTAGATAACCTGAAACTTAACTTAATTAAAATGAATCAACAGAGTGTGTGGCCATGATGGTCTCTTTTCGGCGGAGTCCGGGAAGAGAACACGGTCTCGTGTTATGATTGAACGTAGGTTGTTCTAGGATCACTTCTTGGTCATAGTTGTTCGATCGTGCCTTTGCCTTCTCTTCTCGCTCTCTTTTGCGTATGTTAGCCACCATATATGCTAGTCGCTTGCTGCAGCTCCACATCGTACTTTTACCCTTCCTATAACCTTAAATAGTTTTGATTGCGAGGGTGTGAGATTGCTGAGTCCCCGTGACTCACGGATTCTTCCAAAACCAAATGTAGGGACCGATGATACCGCTCCAGGTGATTCGACTGAGCTCAAGTGGGAGTTCGATGAGGACTTAGGACGATACTATGTTTCATTTCCAGACGATCAGTAGTGGTGCCCAGTTGGGGCGATCGGGGACATTGTTGCTTTTGGGGTTTATCTTCATTTTGGTTCCGTAGTCGGACCTTGAGTGTAACTGGATGAATGTAATGATATTTATGCTATTTGTGTGGCGTGGCGAGTGTAAGCCAACTATGTACCTTTTCCCTTATTTATTACATGGGTTATTGTGAAGATTACCTCACTTGCGACATTGCTTTCAATGCGGTTATGCCTCTAAGTCATGCTTCGAGACGTGGGAGATATAGCCGCATCGAGGGCATTACAAGTTGGTATCAGAGCCTTCCCCGACTTCAAGAGCACCCTGCTTGATCGAATCGTTGGCGTTGTTGAGTCTAGAAAAATGTTTTGAGTCATTTAGGAATTATATATATCGAAGAGTAGGATTCTTTTTACTCCTCAGTCCCTTTGTCGCTCTGGTGAGGCATCATGACGTAGAGTTTTGACTCTTCTCTTCTCAAATTTCACAAAAAAAAATTTAGGATCACGCGGGTATCTTGGAATCGTTCTGATGGTTTTGTGACGAGAACATTATTCTTGGTGCCTCCTGACATTTAGGGGTTGTGGCAGTGTCCCAGGGAGTTGAGCTCCGAGGTGTTGTCGTCACAATTTTATCGTTGCAATTCTGGAATACCTGAGTTTCGTCGACATCGAAAATATCTTTTATGCAGTTGCTTGTGAGATAACCTCGACGCCACCCAGTACTGGGGCGGGAGGTCGGGAGTATCGCCATAACTCGTATAACTGATGCTTTTCGAAGGTTGAGGTAAATGATTTCTGAAGTTTTCTTGGTTATGTGTTGAAGGATGGATACAGCTGGATGTAGGATTTGCTAGCTTTGGGTGAGATATTATGCTTCCCCTGTATCCCCAACACCTGATTGCATAATCGGAAAGGTTCGGGAGTTTCATAGGTGGGAATTCATGTAGCTCTTGTATTTCTTCCGCGGATATTTGGTTTGTGATTGGGTAATCCTCACCAAGTATTTGTTCATGTCCGTACCTTGTTGCTTTTTTATTCTTCTACCTCTATCTAAGTGGCTTCTCAATTTATGGAAGTGTGACCATTTCTATTGGAATGCATTCGTTCATTTTGTTCGAATGTTAAGACTATATGTTGCAATTTCAATCCGTTTGATTCAGCTTGAATATATGTCTGTCAAGATGCTAACGGATGTCACCCTCTCCAGGATGGCTCCTCCAACGCGTACGAGTCCGAATCCTGATTTGCCACCACCACCTCCACCTCCGGAGGCATGGCAAGCTATGATGGCCGCTACCAATGCAAACACATAGCTGATCATGCAAATTCTACAAGAGTGCAACCAAGGGTATCATGGCAAGGGCAACAATCAGAATCAGTTTGCTACACTCAACCAGTTCCTCGCTAACTAGCCAAAGACCTTCAGCAATTGTGTCGAGGCAACAGACGCTGATAATTGGCTCGTGGATATCTGCCAGCATTTCGAGTGCAGCAACGTCAGGCTTGAGGACTTTGTCAAGTTTGCCTCCTTCCAACTCAAAGACCAAGCTGCAGAATGGTTTCAACAATACAAAGATTCCAGAGGAGGCCGTGTGATTACCTGGGATGAATTCCGTCAAGACTTCAAAGCTCACCACATTCCTTAGAGTGTTGTTGAGAGCAAGCGTGAGGAATTCCGCAACCTGAAGCAAGGCAGCTTGTCTGTTTACCAGTATAACATCATGTTCCAGAAGCTCGCTCGTTTCGCCAAGCAGGACGTCCCTGATGAGAAGAGCATGATTTATCAGTTCACGGGTGGCCTCAGAGAAGATCTTCAACTTTCTCTTGTCCTTTTCGAGCCTCAGAAGTACGATGAGTTTTCCAACATGGCAATGAAACAACAAGATGCTCAACTCAAGTGCGATGCTTCCAAGAAGAGAGTCAGAGATGCAACTCCTTCTTCCTCAACTCAAGTGGCTACTAAGCAGAAAAAGTATTGGTTGCCTCCTCCTCCTCTGTTCCGTC
Organism: Triticum aestivum; assembly: GCF_018294505.1. NCBI lineage: Eukaryota > Viridiplantae > Streptophyta > Magnoliopsida > Poales > Poaceae > Triticum > Triticum aestivum. The sequence goes on from NC_057800.1 coordinate 256,733,953, forward strand.
AACCTTATCAGCAGAAGAGCAAAGGTGGCAATGGATCTTCCCACCCACCCAACCCAGGCTTTCAGAACAAGACTTCATCTCAAGCTCCAAAATCAAGTGCTCCGTATCACCATCCGCTTTCAGAGGTCACGTGCAACAAGTGTCAGCAAAAGGGTCACTATGCCAACAAATGCTTCAACCAGAGGCGTCTCCCTCCTCCTCCTCCTGTGAGATCTGCCAGCACCGTAGTGGTCAAGCATAATCCCAAGCATGCCAAGGTCAACTTGTTGAACGCAGCTCAGGCTGAGGACTCGTCAGATGTCATCATGGGTAACCTTCCTGTTAACGATGTTCCTGCTAAAGTACTTTTTGATACTGGTGCATCGCATTCTTTATTGCCATTCCCATTTGCATCGAAGCACAATGTTGACACTGAGGTTTTACCTAAAGTCGTGCAAGTTGTTTCTCCTGGAAAGCTTATGACTTCTAGTTTGGTTGCTCCAGATGTTTCTATCACGTTGGGCGACTACAAGTTTCTGTCCTCTCCAGTGGTCCTTGGTAACTCAGATATTGATCTTATTCTCGGAATGGATTGGCTTTCTAAGCACAAGGCTCACCTTGATTGTGCTGCCAGGCAGATCCAATTGACACATTAATCTGAGGATGTCATCGTCTTTGCCGCTCGTGATGATACCATTCGACTGTTTTCTCTCAATGAGAAGGGCGAGCTGGATGCCATCTCTCAGATTCGAGTCATTTGTGAGTATCAAGACATCTTTCCAGATGAGCTTCTAGGAATGCCTCCTCACCAGCCTGAATTCGTCATCGATCTTGAGCCTGGCACGGAACCTGTTTGTAAACGTCCTTACAAGCTTGGACCTGAAGAGTTAAAGGAGCTGAAGAAGCAACTCGATATTCAAGAGCGTATGGGTCTCATCCGACCAAGTTCTTCTCCATGGGGTTGTGGTGTTCTTTTCGTCAAGAAGAAGGATGGAATGGACCGACTTTGTGTCGACTAGCGTCCATTGAACAAGAAGACCATAAAGAACAAGTACCCACTTCCCAACATCAACGAGCTGTTTGAACAACTCAAAGGTGCTCAAGTATTCTCCAAGCTTGATATCCGTATGGGCTATCATCAGATTCGCATTCGTCAAGAAGATATCCCTAAGAAAGCATTCAGAACAAGCTATGGTTCATATGAATACACTGTCATGTCTTTCGGCCTTGTCAACGCTCTGCCAACATTCTCTCGCATGATGAACTTCATCTTCAATGCCAACACTAATGACTTCGTCTTGGTATACCTCGATGACATTTTGGTCTTTTCCAAAAACAAGGAGGATCATGCCAAGCTCTTAAGATTTGTGCTGGATAAACTCAGAGAACATCAGTTCTATGCGAAGTTTTCAAAGTGCGAGTTTTGGCTCGATGCGGTTCTCTACCTTGGGCATATCATCTCTGCCAAGGGCATAGCGGTTAATCCTGAGAAGGTGTCTGCAATTGTGAATTGGGAACCACCTCAGAACGTGAAGCAACTCCGCAGTTTCCTTGGGCTCGCAAGTTATTGTCGAAGATTCGTTGAGGACTTCTCTAAGATTGCAAAGCCTCTTTCCAACCTTCTCTAGAAGCATGTGAAGTACGTCTAGTTGCCTGAATGTTACATCGCTTTCAACACCCTAAAAGAGAAGTTAGTCACTGCTCCAGTTCTGACTCCTCCTGATGAATCCAAACCGTTTGAGGTCTACTGTGATGCTTCCCTTCAAGGTCTTGGTGCAGTGTTGATGCAAGAGAAGAAAGTTGTGGCCTATACCTCTCGCCAGTTGAAGCCCAACAAAAAGAACTACCCCACTCATGACCTTGAGTTGGCGGAAGTTGTCCATGCTCTTTTAACTTGGAGACATCTCTTATTAGGAAGAAAAGTGGACATCTTCACTGATCATAAAAGTCTCAAGTACATCTTCACTCAGCCAAACCTCAACCTCAAGCAGACTCGTTGGATCGAAATGATTCAACAGTATAATCCGAGTATCGAATATACTCCAGGCAAGGCCAATGTAATTGCTGATGCACTGAGCAGGAAGGCTTACTGCAACAGTCTGATTCTCAAGCCTTACCAACCCGAGCTTTGTGAAGCTTTCCGCAAACTCAATCTGCAAGTTGTTCCTCAAGGATTTCTGGCCAACCTCCAAGTCTCTCCTACTTTGGAAGATCAGATTTGTGAGGCTCAACTTCTTGATGCTATGGTGAAGAAGGTGAAGATTGGGATAGCCAAGAGTCAACCCAAGCACAAGTGCTATCGCCTTGATGACAAGGATACTCTATTCTTCGAGGATCACATTGTTGTGCCAAAAGGTGACCTTCGTAAAGTCATTATGAATGAGGCTCACAATTCACTCCTCTCTATTCACCCTGGGAGTACAAAGATGTACCAGGACCTCAAGCAGTCGTATTGGTGGACTCGAATGAAGCGCGAGATTGCTCAGTTCGTGAATGAATGTGATGTCTGCAGAAGAGTGAAAGAAGAACACAAACGACCAGCTGGTCTCCTCCAACCTCTTGCCATTCCAGAATGGAAGTTTGACCATATTGAGATGGACTTCATGACTGGATTTCCAAAGTCTAAGCGTGGCAATGATGCTATCTTTGTTGTCATCGACAAACTCACTAAAGTGGCTCATTTTCTTCCTATCAAAGAATCTATCACAGCAACTCAGTTGGTAGAGCTATATACCTCCCGGATTGTCTCTTTGCACGGCATTCCGCAGTTGATTTCTTCAGATCGTGGCAGCATCTTCACATCTAAGTTCTGGGATTCTTTTCAGAAGGCCATGGGCACCAACATTCCCTTCAGCACAACTTTTCATCCTCAAACTAGTGGCCAAGTCGAGCGAGTAAATCAGATTCTTGAAGATATGCACATGGCTTGCATCATTTCTTTTGGTATGAAGTGGGAAGATTGTCTTCCATATGCCGAGTTCTCCTACAACAACAGCTTTCAAGCGAGTTCGGGCAAGGCCCCATTCGAAATTCTCTATGGCAGGAAGTGCCATACTCCTCTTAACTGGTTAGAGACTGGCGAACGCCAACTTCTTGGAAATGACTTGATCACAGAGGCAGAAGAAATGTGCAAAGTCATTCATGAAAATCTCAAAGCCGCGCAATCGCGCCAGAAGAGTTACTATGATAGCAAGCATCGTGACTTGGCTTTCGAGATCAGAGACCATGTCTACCTCCGCGTCTCTCCAATGAAAGGTACTCATTGCTTCGGTATCAAAGGGAAGCTTGCCCCTAGATACGTGGGTCCTTTCAAGATCATCAGCAAAAGAGGCGATCTCTCCTATCAACTTGAGCTTCCCTCCAACTTTGCAAACGTGCACGGCGTGTTTCACGTGTCTCAACTCCGCAACTGTTTCAAGACTCCTGACCGCACCATCAACTTCAAAGAGATTGAGCTCCAAGAAGACCCGTCTTATCATGAGTACCGCGTTGCTATTCTTGAAGAAACTAAGCGCAAGACTCGCAACAAGTCTATCAAATTCCTGAAAGTCAAGTGGTCACATCATTCCGACTGTGAAGCCACCTGGGAACGCAAGGATCACCTCCGTTCTGAGTAACCGGAGTTTTTCTAGTCCTAGATCTCGGGACAAGATCCTTTCGTAGTGGTGGAGTGTTGTAACACCCCATATGTAACATGGCATATTTGTATTCCAGCTCTTGCCATTTTCGGCACTAAGTTATGATATTCCCTCGTTGTCGGGTTTTTGTCTTTGTGTGCTTTTGTCTTTGTCATGTATCTCATATCATGTCATCATGTGCATTGCATTTGTATACGTGTTCGTCTCATGCATCCGAGCATTTTCCCCGTTGTCCGTTTTGCATTCCGGCGCTTCTATGTCCTCCGGTGTCCCTTTCTACCTCTTTTCGTGTGCGGGTATTAAACGTTCTCGGATTGGACCGAGACTTGCCAAGCGGCCTTGGTTTACTACCGGTAGACCGCCTGTCAAGTTTCGTGCCATTTGGACTTCGTTTGATACTCCAACGGTTAACCGAGGGACCAAAAAGGCCTCGTGTGTGTTGCAGCACAACACCCCTTCAATGTGGCCCAAAACCCACCTAAACCCCTTCCATCATCTAGGACATTCGATCACGACCGCATGGCCGCAAACCGCACCTCATTTGGAGCCTCCTAGCTCCCTCTACCTCTATTTATAGATCTCTCCCCGAAAATCCCGGGTCTCCTCCACCCCTAACCCTAAAAACTCTGCTCACGCCACGCCGGACGTGTCCGCTTCCGGCCAGACAACCCCGCCGCACCAACCACATCACGCCATGTGTCGCCACCGGGTCTCCCCCCCTCCTGTCGGCCCGCTCGGCCCGGGGAGAGCCCCCGAGGCCCGCGCGCCCCGCGCCGCCTCCTACCGCGCCCCGCCACCTTCTTCCGCCGTCCGGCGTCACCGTGCCGCCGCGGGCACCTTGCCGGACATCGCCTCCTCGCCGCCAGACAGCTCCGTCGGCCGCCCCCGCGCTGGAGCCGCGCCTCGTCGCCCAGATCTCCGCCCCGCGCCCCTGTGGACATGCGCCGGCGACGGCCGCACCACCACCTCGCCTCCCCACCTCTTCCTCGTCTCCGGCAGGCGACCCATCTCCGGTGAACAGAATTTCAGGCGAACCTCGGGCCACGTGCAGCTACAGTGCCCCGGATCTGGATCTGGATGATTCGGTTGACTTTTGCCCCCTTACCCTAATTTTTATGCGATCTTCATCATGTCATAATTGCATCATCGTGGCTCCGTTTCGGGCGTGCAACATATCGAAATGTTTGTCTCGACGAGTACTTCTTTTAATCTCATTGCATCATGTTCATTTGAGCTCATCTTGATGCCCTAAATGCTGTTGGAAGAGGGCTACGTGATGTTAGTTTCAGATCCGAATCAGCATTTGCACTTTTGTCATTTTTGCCATGATTAATGTGTGCCTCCTATGAACTTGAGCCCTACATGTGTTTTGAATATTCCATGCCATCTTTACAGGGGTGTATGCCATGTATTTTTTGATCTCTGTGGTGACTAGCACAAGCATGTAAAGGAGCTTACTTAATGTTGCTAATTTCAGGGCCTTAGAAATATTCTAAGTCTTTGTCCTGCTGTAATTTTTATGCCATGTGTTCATGTTGCTACCGAGTGATCCGTGTCTCTTTTGAGCATGATCAGTAAGGATGTTTTGTTGATATGGTGGTGCTCTATCCATCCATGTCTTTTTTTGAATTTATGGAGCACCCTAGCTTGAGTCAATCGAGCTCTACTTCTATTATATAATGTTCCTGGCAGATTGTTAACATGTTTAGCAATTTTGCTGAGCTTGTTGTAATTGATCCGTGCATGCTATGTTGTTTTTCTTGCCATGTTTAGCTTCTATGTCATGTCTACTTGCTAGGTGTATTCTTAGTTTGTCATGTCTTGCCTTGTGGTGAGTGCATCGAGATCGTAAACATGCCTACTTGATATCTGTTTTGCCATGTTCCAGTTTTTCACCAAGTCTGAATCTGTTAAAGATAATTGCTATGTTCACATGGTTGCCATTGTATTTTTTGATCCCTTTTGGCTCATGGTCAGTAAGGGACTTTTGTTGTATGCTTTGAGTAGCTTGATTTCATTCCTTACTTTGCCATGATATGTTCATGTAGCATGTTGTTATCTTGCTCTAAACATTGCTTCCTGATGTTAAATTCCTGACTTGTTATTTTCACTAAGTCTGTAACCTGTAATCTTTTGCTCTTTTGCCATGCTTGTTTGAACCTGCTATTGAGTGAATTAGCCGTAGCTCAGTGTTCATCTTTTGTCAAGCATCTTGAGTGGATCCCTTCCATGTATTTTGTTGTTATGCTAGAGTGCTGTAGCATGTTGTTCTTGATGCATTTAGATGGTCTCGTGCTGTTAATCGCAGACCGGTGCCATATTTGTTTTGCTTGCCATTTCCAAACGGTGCATCCTATTCCGGTGATCTTTATATCGATTTTGACCTAAATCAACTCCTCTTTCCAGTGGCACTCTTGGTTTTCCAAGTTGAAGCCAGTTTCAATCATTCCTTTCCGAATCATGCATATGCATCGCATAACGCATCCCGCATATCATGCCATGTTTTGCATCATGTTGCTTGTGCATTGCACGTGGTTGATTGTGTCTCCCTTTGTTTGTGTTCTTGCTTGGGTAGAGCCAGGAGACAAGTGCATGATCGAGGAGCCCGTTGAGTACGTTTACGAGGATCAAGCCAACGTCAACTCGGAGAACTTTGCAGGCAAGATGACCATACCCTTGAAATCACTTCTATCTTTGCTTGCTAGATGCTCGCTCTTTTGCTATGCCTATGCTACGATACCTACCACTTGCTTATCATGCCTCCCATATTGCCATGTCAAACCTCTAACCCACCTTGTCCTAGCAAACCATTGTTTGGCTATGTTACCGCTCTGCTCAGCCCCTCTTATAGCGTTGCTAGTTGCAGGTGAAGATTGGAGTTTGTTCCTTGTTGGAACATGTTTATTGTTGGGATATCATTATTATATCTTGTCTACTTTAATGCACCTATATACTTGGTAAAGGGTGGAAGGCTCGGCCTTATGCCGGGTGTTTTCTTCCACTCTTGCCGCCCTAGTGTTATGTTCCTTGATTTTGCGTTCCTTACACGGTTGAGTTATAATGGGAACCCCTTGATAGTTTGCCTTGAATAAAACTCCTCCAGTAATGCCCAACCTTGGTTTTACCATTTGCCACCTAGCCTCTTTTTCCCTTGGGTTTCCGGAGCCCGAGGGTCATCTTTATTTAAACCCCCCCTGGGCCGGTGCTCCTCTGAGTGTTGGTCTGACCGAGTAGACTAAGAGGCCACCTCGGGGCAACTTGAGGGTTGGTTTTACTCGTAGGATGTCTCATATGAGTGTGCCCTGAGAACGAGATATGTGCAGCTCCTATCAGGATTTGTCGGCACATTCGGGCAGCTTTGCTGGTTTAGTTTTACCATTTTCGAGATGTCTTGTAACCGGGATTCCAAGTCTGATCGGATTGTCTTGGGAGAAGGAATATCCTTCGTTGACCGTGAGAGCTTGTGATGGGCTAAGTTGGGACACCCCTGCAGGGATTTGATATTTTGAAAGTCGTGCCCGCGGTTATGGGCAGATGGGAATTTGTTAATGTCCGGTTGTAGATAACCTGAAACTTAACTTAATTAAAATGAATCAACAGAGTGTGTGGCCATGATGGTCTCTTTTCGGCGGAGTCCGGGAAGAGAACACGGTCTCGTGTTATGATTGAACGTAGGTTGTTCTAGGATCACTTCTTGATCATAGTTGTTCGATCGTGCCGTTGCCTTCTCTTCTCGCTCCCTTTTGCGTATGTTAGCCACCATATATGCTAGTCGCTTGCTGCATCTCCACATCATACTTTTACCCTTCCTATAAGCTTAAATAGTTTTGATCGCGAGGGTGTGAGATTGCCGAGTCCCCGTGACTCACAGATTCTTCCAAAGCCAGATGCAGGGACCGATGATAACGCTCCAGGTGATTCGACTGAGCTCAAGTGGGAGTTCGATGAGGACTTAGGACGATACTACGTATCCTTTCCAGACGATCAGTAGTGGTGCCCAGTTGGGGCGATCGGGGACATTGTTGCTTTTGGGGTTTATCTTCATTTTGGTTCCGTAGTCGGACCTTGAGTGTAACTGGATGAATGTAATGATATTTATGCTATTTGTGTGATGTGGCGAGTGTAAGCCAACTATGTACCTTTTCCCTTATTTATTACATGGGTTGTTGTTAAGATTACCTCACTTGCGACATTGCTTTCAATGCGGTTATGCCTCTAAGTCATGCTTCGACACGTGGGAGATATAGCCGCATCGAGGGCGTTACAAATTATGTCTTCTCAAAATAACATGGCTAAAGAAAGTTATACCTACAAAATCATATAGTCTGGCTATGCTCTATCTTCACCACACAAAATATTTAAATCATGCACAACCCCGATGACAAGCCAAGCAATTGTTTCATACTTTTGACATCCTCAAAACTTTTTCAATCTTCACGCAATACATGAGCGTGAGCCATGGACATAGCACTATAGGTGGAATAGAGTGGTGGTTGTGGAGAAGACAAAAAGGGAGAAGATAGTCTCACATCAACTAGGCGTATCAACGGGATATGGAGATGCCCATCAATAGATATCAATGTGAGTGAGTAGGGATTGCCATGCAACGGATGCACTAGAGCTATAAGTATATGAAAGCTCAAAAAGAAACTAAGTGGGTGTGCATCCAACTTGCTTGCTCATGAAGACCTAGGGCATTTTGAGGAAGCCCATCATTGGAATATACAAGCCAAGTTCTATAATGAAAAATTCCCACTAGTATATGAAAGTGATAACATGAGAGACTCTCTACGATGAAGATGATGGTGCTACTTTGAAGCACAAGTGTGGTAAAAGGATAGTAACATTGTCCCTTCTCTCTTTTTCTCTCATTTTTTTATTTGGGCATTTTCTCTTTTTTATGGCCTCTTTTCCTTCTTTTTTCATCCGGAGTCTCATCCCGACTTGTGGGGGAATCATAGTCTCCATCATCCTTTCCTCACTAGGACAATGCTCTAAAAATGATGATCATCACACTTTTATTTTTCTTACAACTCAAAAATTACAACTCGATACTTAGAACAAAATGTGACTCTGTATGAATGCCTCCGGCGGTGTACCAGGGTATGCAATTACTCATGAGTGACATGTATGAAAGAATTATGAACGGTGGCTTTGCCACAAATACGATGTCGACTACATGATCATGCTAAGCAATATGACAATGATGAAGTGTCTCATAATAAACGGAATGGTGGAATGTTGCATGGCAATATATCTCGGAATGGCTATGGAAATGCCATAATAGGTAGGTATGGTGGCTATTTTGAGGAAGGTATATGGCGGGTGTATGATACCGGTGAAAGGTGCGCGGTATTAGAGAGGCTAGAAAAGGTGGAAGGGTGAGAGTGCATATAATCCATGGACTCAACATTAGTCGTAAAGAACTCGTATACTTATTGCAAAAATCTACAAGTTATCAAAGCAAAGTATTACGCGCATGCTCCTAGGGGGATAGAATGGTAGGAAAAGACCACCGCTCGTCCCCGACCGCCACACATAAGGAAGACAATCAATAAATAAATCATGCTCCGACTTCATCACATAACGGTTCACCATACATGCATGCTACGGGAATCACAAACTTCAACACAAGTATTTCTCAAATTCACAACTACTCAACTAGCACAACTTTAATATCACCATCTTCATATCTCAAAACAATTATCAAGTATCAAACCTATCATAGTATTCAACACACTCATAAGAAAGTTTTATTATTAATCTTTTGTACCAAGCATATTAGGATTTTAAGCAAATGACCATGGTATTTAAGACTCTCAAAATAATCTAAGTGAAGCATGATAGATCAATAGTTTCTATAAAACAAATCCACCACCATGCTCTAAAAGATATAAGTGAAGTACTAGAGCAAAATTATATAACTCAAAGGATATAAGCGAAGCACATAGAGTATTCTAACAAATTCCAAATCATGTATGGCTCTCTCAAAAGGTGTGTACAGCAAGTATGATTGTGGTAAACTAACAAGCAAAGACTCAAATCATACAAGACGCTCCAAGCAAAACACATATCATGTGGCGAATAAAAATATAGCTCCAAGTAAAGTTACCGATAGAAGTAGACGAAAGAGGGGATGCCTTCCGGGGCATCCCCAAGCTTTGGGTTTTAGGTGTCCTTAGATTATCTTGGGGGTGCCATGGTCATCCCCAAGCTTAGGCTCTTGCCACTCCTTGTTCCATAATCCATCAAATCTTTAGCCAAAACTTGAAAACTTCACAACACAAAACTTAAAGAAGAAAATCTCGTGAGCCCCGTTAGCGAAAGAAAACAAAAGACCACTTCAAGGTACTGTAATGAACTCATTGTTTATTTATATTGGTGTTATACCTACTGCATTCCAACTTATCTATGGTTTATAAACTATTTTACTAGCCATAGATTCATCAAAATAAGCAAACAACACACGAAAACAGAATCTATCAAAAACAGAACAGTCTGTAGTAATCTGTAGCTAGCGCAAGATCTGGAACCCCAAAAATTCTAATATAAATTGCTGGACGTGAGTAATTTATATATTAATCATCTGCAAAAACTAATTAACTAAATAGCACTTTCCAAATAAAAATTGCATTAGTTCTCGTTAGCGCTAAAGTTTCTGTTTTTTACAGAAAGTTCAACAAGACTTTCCCCAAGTCTTCCCAACGGTTCTACTTGGCACAAACACTAATTAAAGACAAAAAACACAACCAAAACAGAGGCTAGAAAAATTATTTATTACTAAACAGTAGCAAAAAGCAAGGAATAAAAATAAAATTGGGTTGCCTCCCAACAAGCGCTATTGTTTAACGCCCCTAGCTAGGCATAACAAGCAAGAATAGATCTAGGTATTGCCATCTTTGGTAGGCACTTCTTCAATTAGGCATCTACCATCTTTAGGAATTTCTTTCTTTTTATTAATTATCAAACTTTTAGGCACAAGATCTGAAAATTCATTTGTAACAAATGGTTCCTTAATGATAGCAAAAAGATTGGGATGAATACTTATAGATTTGAGATTCACATCCTTACTGGAGGATTCACCCTTATTTTTAGGAACGTACATAAGCTTGGCAACTTTAGTGGAAGGACTTGGAGTATTCTTTATGGAAGAAAAAGCGGTTCCCAAGTTGGTAATGATATTCTCAAGTTTATCGATCCTGACGAAATCGTGATTTATTTTCTCATTAACTATGGGTTCCTTTTCTTTAATATCTTTCAAAGTAACTCCTACTTTAGATCCATATTGAGAGATTCGACTGTGGATATTTTTATCCAAAATTTCAATTAATTCTACGGTAGCAACCTTAGTTTCAAAAATTTCAAGCCTTTGCATTACATGCTCCAAAGTTAATATAGTTCCATTAACCAAGAGAGGAGGTGAGCCAAATAAATCTAACATAGCATTGTAAGAATCAAAAGTATGGCTACCCAAAAAATTCCCTCCGGTAATAGTATCAAGAACATAATGGTGCCAAGGAGTAATGCCTACATAAAAATTGCGAAGAAGAACAGAAGTAGATTGCTTCCTAGTAGATCTATTTTGAGCATTGCAAATTCTATACCAAGCATCTTTTAGATTTTCTCCCTCCCTTTGCTTAAAATTTAGAATTTCATTCTCGGGAGACAACGGAGAAGATAAGGGACTAGCCATAATGACAAGCAAGCAAACTAACACACAAGCAAACAGAAAGCAAGTGGGCAAAAGAGGCAAATAGAGAGGGAGGATAGAGAGAGAGAGGGAGAATAAAACGGCAAGGGTGAAGTGGGGGAGAGGGAAACGAGAGGCAAATGGAAAATAATGTAATGCGGGAGATAAGGGTATGTGATGGGTACTTGGTATTATGACTTTTGCGTAGACCTCCCCGGCAACGGCGCGAGAAATCCTTCTTGCTACCTCTTGAGCACTGCGTTGGTTTCCCCAAAGAGGAAGGGATGATGCAGCAAAGTAGCATAAGTATTTCCCCCAGTTTTTGAGAACCAAGGTATAAATCCAGTAGGAGGCTACGCGTGAGTCCCTCGTACCTGCACAAAACAAATAAATCCTCGTAACCAACGCAAATAGGGGTTGTCAATCCCTATAAGGCCACTTACGAGAGTGAGATCTGATAGACATGATAAGATAAATTTTTTCGTATTTTTATGATAAAAGATGCAAAGTAAAATAAAGGCAAAGTAAATAGCAAAGGAAATAACTAGGTAGTAGGAGATCAATATGATAAAGATAGACCCGGGGGCCATAGGTTTCACTAGTGGCTTCTCTCGAGAGCATAAGTATTCTACGGTGGGTGAACAAATTACTATGGAGCAATTGGCAGAATTGAGCATAGTTATGAGAATATCTAGGTATGATCATCTATATAGGCATCACGTCCGAGACAAGTAGATCGACTCCTGTCTGCATCTACTCCTATTACGTCACTCATCGACCGCTATCCAGCATGCATCTAGAGTATTAAGTTAAAAACAGAGTAACGCCTTAAGCACGATGACATGATGTAGAGGGATAGACTCATTCAATATGAAGAAAACCCCATCTTGTTATCCTCGATGGCAACAATACAATACGTGCCTGCTGCCCCTACTGTCACTGGGAAAGTACACCGCAAGATTGAACCCAAAGCTAAGCACTTCTCCCATTGCATGAAAGATCAATCTAGTAGGCCAAACCAAACTGATAATTCGAAGAGACTTGGGAAGATAACCAACCATACATAAAAGAATTCAGAGAAGATTCAAATATTATTCATAGATAGACTTGATCATAAACCTACAATTCATCGATCTCAACAAACACACCGCAAAAAGAAGATTAAATCGAATAGTTCTCCATAAGAGAGGGGGAGAACATTGTATTGAGATCCAAAAAGAGAGAAGAAGCCATCTAGCTACTAACTATGCACCCGTAGGTCTGAGGTAAACTACTCACACTTCATCGGACAGGCTATGGTGTTGATGTAGAAGCCCTTCATGATCGATGCCCCCTCCGGCGGAGCTCCGGAACAGGCCCCAAGATGGGATCTCATGGATACAGAAAGTTACGGTGGTGGAATTAGGGTTTTGGCTCCGTATCTGATCGTTTGGGGGTACGTAGGTATATATAGGAGGGAGGAGTACATCGGTGGAGCAACAGGGGGCCCACGAGGGTGGAGGGCGCGCCTGGGGAAGGCAGGCGCGCCCCCTACCTCATGGCCACCTCTCTTGTGCCTTGACGTATGGTCCAAGTCTCCTGGGTCTTATTCGTTGAGAAAATCACGTTTCCGAAGGTTTCGTTCCGTTGGACTCCGTTTGATATAACTCTTCTTCGAAACACTAAAACAGGCAAAAACAACAATTCTGGGTTGGGCCTCCGGTTAATAGGTTAGTCCCAAAAATAGTATAAAAGTGGATAATAAAGCCCAATAATGTCCAAAACAGTAGATAATATAGCATGGAGCAATAAAAAATTATAGATACATTGGAGATGTATCAATACCCAGGAAGAGACACAACTTTTTGAAAAGATTTGCGAAGTAACGAAAATCTTACAAAAGTCTCTTGAATCTCTTGAGAGTCTTAGTGGAAACATTCACCGCATGAATATGTTGATTACCCTTTGCAATAAGCGGTTGGATTCTTTAGATCTAAAAACTTCTGAATATGAAGGGAAATGTAAATAACCTCCCGGATTCGAGCTTGACTCCGCTAAAAAAATTAAAACCAAAGATGATAACACCTAGATCTATTCTTGCTTTTATGCCTATCTAGGGGCGTTAAACGATAGCGCTTGTTGGGAGGCAACCCAATTTTGTTTTTCTTCCTTGCTTTTTGGTTATGTTTAGTAATAAATAATTCATGTAGCCTCTGTTTACATGTGGTTTTATGCTTTTAATTAGTGTTTGTGCCAAGTAGAACCTTTGGGAAGACTTGGGGGAAGTCTTTGCGATCTTGCTGTAAAAAACAGAAACTTTAGCGCTCACGAGATTTGCTACCATTGTTTACTGGAGAGTGAGATTAAGTTGATTATTTTTGCATATGATTAACAGATAAACTACTCACGTCTAGATACTTAATCTAGAATTTTTGGGGTTGCAGAAGTATTCGAAACCTACAGATTACTACAGAATGTTCTGTTTTTGACAGATTCTGTTTTTCGCGTGTTGTTTGCTTATTTTGATGAATCTATGACTAGTATTGGAGGTTATGAACCATAGAGAAGTTGGAATACAGTAGGTTTAACACCAAAATAAATAAATAATGAGTTCATTACAGTACCTTAAGTGGTGGTTTGTTTTCTTATACTAACGGAGCTCATGAGATTTTTTGTTTAAGTTTGGTGTTGTGAAGTTTTCAAGTTTTGGGTAAAGATTTGATGGATTATGGAACAAGGAGTGGCAAGAACCTAAGCTTGGGGATGCCATTGGCACCCCAAGTTAAAATTCAAGGACAACCAAAAGCCTAATCTTGGGGATGCCCCGGAAGGTATCCCCTTTTCGTCTTCTTCTATCGGTAACTTTACTTGAGGCTATATTTTTATTCACCACATAATATGTGTTTTGCTTGGAGTGTCTTATATGATCTGAGTCTTTTCTTTTTAGTTTACCAAAATCATGCTTTCTGTACACACCTTTTGGGAGAGACACACATGAATTGAAATTTATTAGAATACTCTATGTTCTTCACTTATATCTTTTGAGCTAGATAATTTTGCTCTAGTGCTTCACTTATATCTTTTAGAGCACAGTGGTGGTTTTATTTTATAGAAATTATTGATCTCTCATGCTTCACTTATATCATTTTGAGAGTCCTTTAGAACAGCACGGTAATTTGCTTTGGTTATGAAACTAGTCCTAATATGATAGGCATCAAAGATGGGTATAATAAAAACTATCATAGAAAGTGCATTGAATACTATGAGAAGTTTGATACTTGATAATTGTTTTGAGAGATAAAGGTGGTGATATTAAAGTGTGCTAGTTGAGTAATTGTGAATTTGAGAAATACTTGTGTTGAAGATTGCAATTCCCGTAGCATGCATGTATGGTAACCGTTGTGTAACAAATTTGAAACATGAGGTGTTCTTTGATTGTCTTCCTTATGAGTGGCGGTCGGGGATGAGCGATGGTATTTTCCTACTAATCTACTCCCCTAGGAGCGTGCACGTAGTGCTTGGTTTTTGATGAGTTGTAGATTTTTTCAATAAGTATGTGAGCTCTTTATGACTAATGTTGAGTCCATGGATTATACGCACTCTCACCCTTCCATCATTGCTAGCCTCTTCGGTACTGTGCATTGCCCTTTCTCACCTTGAGAGTTGGTGCAAACTTCGCCGGTGCATCCAAACCCCGTGATATGATACGCTCTATCACACATAAACCTCCTTATATCTTCGTCAAAATAGCCACCATACCTACTTATTATGGCATTTCCATAGCCATTCTGAGATATATTGCCATGCAACTTTCCACCATTTCATTTATGACATGCTTCATCATTGTCATATTGCTTTGGATGATCATGTAGTTGAAATCATATTTGTGGCAAATCTACCATGCATAATTTATCATACATGTCACTCTTGATTCATTGCCCTTCCCGGTACACTATCGGAGGCATTCCTATAGAGTCATATTTTGTTCTAGTATCGAGTTGTAATCATTGAGTTGTAAATAAATAGAAGTGTGATGATCATCATTAATAGAGCATTGTCCCAAATAAAAAAGAAAGGACAAATAAAAAGGCCCAAAAAAGAAAAAAAAGAAAAAAATAAAAAGGAGCAATGCTACTATCCTTTTTTCCACACTTGTGCTTCAAAGTAGCACCATGATCTTTATGATAGAAAGTCTCTTGTTTTGTCACTTTCATATACTAGTGGGAATTTTTCATTATAGAACTTGGCTTGTATATTCCAACAATGGGCTTCCTCAAATGCCCTAGGTCTTCGTGATCAAGCAAGTTGGATGCACACCCACTTAGTTTATTTTGTTGAGCTTTCATACATTTATAGCTCTAGTGCATCCGTTGCATGGCAATCTCTACTCCTTGCATTGACATCAATTGATGGGCATATCCCTAGCCCGTTGATTAGCCTCGTCGATGTGAGACTTTCTCCTTTTTTGTCTTGTCCACATAACCCCCTATCATTATTCTATTCCACCCATAGTGCTATATCCATGGCTCATGCTCATGTATTGCGTGAAGGTTGAAAAAAGTCTGAGATTACTAAAGTATGAAACAATTGCTTGGATTGTCACCGGGGTTGTGCAAGATGAGAGCATTCTTGTGTGACGAAAATGGAGCATGCCCAAACTATATCATTTTGTAGGGATGAACTTTCTTTTGCCATGTTATTTTGAGAAGACATGATTGCTTAGTTAGTATGCTTGAAGTATTATTATTTTTATGTCAATATTAAACTTTTGTCTTGAATCTCTCGGATCTGAACATTCATGCCACAATAAAGAAAATTACATTGAGAATTATGCTAGGTAGCATTCCACATCAAAAATTCTATTTTTATCATTTACCTACTCGAGGACGGGCAGGAATTAAGCTTGGGGATGCTTGATATGTCTCCAACGTATCTATATTTTTTGATTGTTCCATGCTATTATATTATCTGTTTTGGATGTTAATGGGCTTATTTATACACTTTTATATTATTTTTGGGACTACCCTACTAACCCAAGGCCTAGTGCAAATTGCTGTTTTTTTGCCTATTTCAGTGTTTCGCAGAAAAGAAATATCAAACGGAATCCAAACGGAATAAAACCTCCGGGAGAGTTATTTTTGGAACAAACGTGATCCAGGGGACTAGGAGTGGACGTCAAGAAACCAACAAGGAGGCCACGAGGAAGGGGGCGCGCCTACCCCCCTGGGCGCGCCCTCCACCCTCGTCGGCCCCTCATGGCTCCACTGACCTACTTCTTCCTCCTATATATATTCATATACCCCTAAAATAACGAGGTGCACCACGAAACCCTATTTCCACCACCGCAACCTTCTGTATCCAAGAGATCCCATCTTGGGGCCTTTTCCAGAGCTCCACCGGAGGGGGAAACGATCACGGAGGGCTTCTACATCAACACCATAGCCTCTCCGATGATGTGTGAGTAGTTTACCTCAGACCTTCGGGTCCATAGTTATTAGCTAGATGGCTTCTTCTCTCTCTTTGGATCTCAATACAATGTTCTCCTTGATCTTCTTGGAGATCTATTTGATGTAACTGTTTTTGCGGTGTGTTTGTTGAGATCCGATGAATTGTGGGTTTATGATCAAGTTTATCTATGAACAATATTTGATTCTGCTCTGGAATCTTTTATGTATGATTGGTTATCTTTGCAAGTCTCTTTGAATTATCAGTTTGGTTTGGCCTACTAGATTGATCTTTCTTGCAATGGGAGAAGTTCTTAGCTTTGGCTTCAATCTTGCGGTGTCCTTTCCCAGTGACAGCAGGGGCAGCAAGGCACGTATTGTATTGTTCCCATCGAGGATAAAAAGATGGGGTTTATATAATTTTGCTTGAGTTTATCCCTCTACATAATGTCATCTTGCCTAATGCATTACTTTGTTCTTATTAACTTAATACTCTAGATGCATGCTGGATAGCTGTCGATGTGTGGAGTAATAGTAGGAGATGCAGAATCGTTTCGATCTACTTTGTCACGGACGTGATGCCTATATACATGATCATGCCTAGATATTCTCATAAGTATGCACTTTTCTATCAATTGCTCGACGTGATGCCTATATATCTTGAGAGAAGCCACTAGTGAAACCTATGGCCCCGGGGTCTATCTTTTATCATATAACTTTCCAAACTATTTTATTTTGCAATCTTTATTTTCCTATCTATATCATAAAAATACCAAAAATATTTATCTTATTATTATTATCTCTATCAGATCTCACTCTCGTAAGTGACCGTGAAGGGATTGAAAACCCCTTTATCGCGTTGGTTGCGAGGTTCTTATTTGTTTGTGTAGGTACGAGGGACTTGCGTGTAGTCTCCTACTGGATTGATACCTTGGTTCTCAAAAACTAAGGGAAATACTTATGCTACTTTGCTGCATCACCCTCTCCTCTTCAAGGGAAAACCAATGCAGTGCTCAAGAGGTAGCAGGTTCATCTTGGCATACTTCCTCGTTTTCTTCATCTTGGCGCGTCCCACTTGTGGATGCTTCCATATCAACTCTTGGTTCACCTTGTCGTGAGGTAGAAGCTTCCACTTGGATGGACTAGGTACTCTCCTTCACCTCCGTTGGACGAATCTTGCCAATAGACAAGTCTTGGATTGCTTCCGAAGGATCCTTATCTCCTACATTAATTGGCAATTGCTCTACTTGCGAGCCTTTAGATTCATTAAACTTCACATCTACCGTCTCTTCAACCTTTCGGGTGAAATTGTTGTAGACACGGTAAGTGTGAGAGTTTTAGCCATAACCAAGTAGGAAACCTTCATGAGATTTAGGAGCAAATTTAGAATGACGATGCTTATCAAGAATGTAGCACCTTGTGCCGAATACTCGAAAGTACCCAACTTGGGGTTTGTTACCGGTGAGAAGCTTGTATGTCGTCTTGCCGAGCAGCTTGTGAAGATACAAGCGATTTGTTGCATGACAAGCTGTCTCAACCACTTCCGCCCAAAAGTGTTTTGGAGTCTTGTACTCATCAAGCATCGTTCTTGCCATCTCAATAAGAGTTCGGTTCTTCCTCTCAACAACTCCATTTTGTTGAGGCGTGTACGTAGCCGAGAACTCATGTGAAATCCCTTCTTCGTCAAGAAAGGTATCCACATTTGCGTTCTTGAACTCTGTTCCGTTGTCACTGCGAACCTTCTTGATCTTCACTGCAAATTAATTTTGGGCCTTCCTAGCGAAGTTTTCGAAGATCTTTTGGACCTGCGATTTATCATCAAGAAAGAACACCCACGTAAATCTTGAAAAATCATCGACTATGACTAGACCAAATGAGTTACCACCGAGACTCTTGTAGGCATTGGGGCCAAAGAGATCCATGTGAAGTAGCTCGAGCGGTCTTCTCGTGGTCATGATGTTCTTCACGGGGTGGCTTCCTCCAACTTGTTTTCCTGCATGACAAGCACTACAAAGCCTATCCTTGTCAAATATAACATCTTTTACTCCAAGGATATGATCACCTTTAATAAGATTATCAAGATTTCACATGCCCACATGACCTAACCTTCTATGCCACAACCAACCTTTCAAGGATGTAGCAATTAGGCAAGTTCTAGGTTGAGCCTTTCTAGTGAAATCAACAATATATAGACCACCTCTACGTGTACCGACAAAGACCATTTTATGATTATCTCAATGAAACACTTGGCAAACTACTTCAGTAAATAGGACACTGAAACCAAAGTCAGCAAGTATAGATACGGAAAGTAAATTGTAGCCAAGAGATTCAACGAGCATAACAGTTTGTATAGAGCTATCATGTGAGATGGCCACCTTACCAAGGCCAACCACCTTACCCTTTGAGTTATCACCAAAAGTGACATAGTTTCGAGGGCCGTTGTTTTCAGCAAGCTCACAAAACATATCTTTGTCTCCGGTCATATGATCGGTACACCCACTATCAAGAACCCATTCCTTTCCTCCAGCCATGTAGCTGCAAAGATTAGCCATCAGACCAATGTGTCTCATTGCATCATCAAGATCATAGTCACTATCATAGTATCCATGTTCAACATCGTCATGTGGTGGATCAATTCCTACAGAGAGTGATTCATTAGAAGTACGACCGTAACAATGTTTATCTCTATGAATTCTAATGACTTCGGAAATGATATTGCTAAAGATTCCAACATCTCCTTTGGCACTCATAAGATTAATAATCTCAAATAAACAATCACCAAATTTGGGATCATTGGAACTCATCTAACTCAAAGCAATAGACTTATGAAGAATCTCACCTCAGTTTTTCAAGGAATAGTTTGGAAATCGTTCCTCAAGGAATCTCCATATGGTGTAGGCACAATCAAGAGCAGGCACGCTAGCAAGCAAGTTTCTAGGCAAACCTCTAGTGATTAAATTGACAGTTCTAAGATTACGGATCATTTCAATAGACTCATCAAGGGTAGGATGCAAAGGATCAACATGAGGTGCACAAGGGCTAGTAATGCACTTGTTCAAATGATATTCATTGAAAATATCAAGCATTTCAATTTTCCACTAATGAAAGTACTATCCATCAAGAATAGGCACTCTACGTCTAAGACTTCCCAACGTATACTCATCCATCTTCCTCCAATGGTGATTAAACCAAAGCAATGGAGACCAAAGCTATGATACCAATTGAAAAGGATCGAGAAGAGGTGTCTAGAGGGGGTGAATAGACACTTAGCAAAGAAAAGTGACCGTTTTTAACTTCTTCAAGTTAAGGTGGAGTATTAGAACATGTTTAAACATTCACAATACATATCAAGCAAGCATGACAAGAGTATATGGGCAGCGAAAGTAAAGCATGCAACTTTGCAAGAATGTAAAGGAATGGGATTGGAGTTTGCAAACGCAATTGGAGACACGGTGATTTTTGGCATGGTTCCGATAGGTGGTGCTATCGTACATCCACGTTGATGGAGACTTCAACCCACGAAGGGTAACGGTTGCACGAGTCCACGGAGGGATCCACCCACGAAGGGTCCACGAAGAAGAAACCTTGTCTATCCCACCATGGCCATCGCCCATGAAGGACTTGCCTCACTAGGGTATATCTTCACGAAGTAAGCGATCTCCTTGCCCGTATAAACTCCTTGGTTCAACTCCACAATCTTGACGGAGGCTCCCAAGTGACACCTAACCAATCTAGGAGACACCACTCTCCAAAAGGTAATAGACGGTGTGTTGGTAATGAACTCCTTGCTCTTGTGCTTCAAATGATAGTCTCCCCAACACTCAACTCTCTCTCATAGGATTGGATTTGTTGGAAAGATGATTTGAGTGGAAAGCAACTTGGGGAAGGCTAGAGATCAAGATTTATGTGGTTGGAATGGAATATCTTGACCTCTACACAAGTGTAGGTTGTTCTCTCTCAGAAAATGTATGATGGAACTGTAGGCATTTTCTGATGGCTCTCTCCATGAATGAAGAGTGGGTGGAGGGGTATTTATAGCCTCCACATAAAATCTAACCGTCACACAGAATTGACCAAACTCGGTGAGACCGAATCGTGAAACTCAGTCGGACCGATTCAGTTCAGAATGGGAACGTTAGGATTTTCGGTGGGACCGACATGATCAGCTCGCTGGGACCGATGTTCTACGGTTAGGGTAAAACCTCATCTCAGTTCGACCGATTACACAAACTCGGTGGGACCGATTTGGGTAGTAAGCGAAACAGAGAGTTGGCCAAGCAAACTCATGGGACCAGTTGCATATCTCGGTGAGACTGAGATTATTGCAATCGGCAACAAAGAGTTTGCAAGCCCATCTCGGTGAGACCGAGATCCCATCAGTGTGACCGAATTGATTAGGATTTGTGGCAATGGCTATGTCAAGAGAACTCAGTGGCGCCGGTTGAAAGATTTCAGTGGGGTCGAGTTTGACTTCTCGTTTGGGACATATGTGGATATGAGAAAGTGGTTGAGAGCTTTGGAGCATATCACTAAGCACTTTGAGAAAGCAAGCCATTAAGAAACACCTCATCCCCTTTTAATAATATTGTCTTTCCTATGGACTCAATGTGATCTTGGATCACTAAAACCAAAATGCATAGTCTTGAGCCAATCTTTTGTCATTGGCATTTTGAAGGGGTTCCACACCTTCTTGTCCACGCCACTCCATCTATCGAACTTATCTGAAATATACTAGATAAAACCATTAGTCCAACAAGAGATATGTTGACATTAATTACCAAAACCACCCAGGGAGCACTTGTGCTTTTAGGGAATCAGGCTAGCAAAGAGGGCATGAAGATGAATGGGGATATCGATGGTCATCCTATCAATTGCGGCGCGGGAAGCAGACCAGGGTACCATCGCCCCCCACTCATTGGAATCGGCAGGGAGCGTCGGGCGAACCTTGTCCATCGCTTCTTGGTTGAGCACAACCGAATGCTCGAAGGCGGGCTCGAAGGACGACGGTGCTTCGGCTAAGGCCTGTGGCTTCTTCTTTCCCTTCTTCTTTCAGCTAGGTGCCATGGCTATGGAGAGGGTTGGACCCCGGTCGAGGCGAAGGGGGAGACCGCTGTTTTCTAAAAGGCAAAGGAGTTGGGGGAGCGTGCTACCAATGATGGAGGTGGAGCTGTGTAGGTAATGGAGGTAGCCTAGCCTAGTGGATATCAAGGCCGTGTGGGGAAGTGGAGGCACCCACGTATTGTCGGTTGCCACACGTCGACCGAGGCCGCGGGAGGTTGAGGCCCGCGGTGCTCCGCACTTTCCCTTTGGCTTCACCTCAAAGCCAAGTTCGAGCATGCCTTGGGCTCGGGGGCTACTGTCAGCATCCTAGGAACGGGGGTACCCAGACTTGCCTGCCTGCGGCCCATGACGTGGCTCCACCAGCGGCCTGGTACGGCCCATCATCTGAAGTGACAACTCAAGACCCTCGGGAGGGGCCAAGCCTCGCATGGCGGATGACGCCAATGTAACACCCCGGATGTAATTTACCTTATTTGTATTCCAACTCTTGCCGTTTCCGGCACTAAGTTATGATATTTCCTCATTGTCGGGTTTTGTCTCCGTGTGTTTTGTCTTTGTCATGCATCTCATATCATGTCATCATGTGCATTGCATTTGCATACATGTTCGTCTCATGCATCCGAGCATTTTCCCCGTTGTCCGTTTTGCATTCCGGCGCTCCTATGTCCTCCGGTGGTCCTTTCTACCTCTCTTCGTGTGCGGGTGTTAAAAGTTTTCAGATTGGACCGAGACTTGTCATGCGGCCTTGGTTTACTACCGTTAGACCGCCTGTCAAGTGTCGTGCCATTTGGACTTCGTTTGATACTCCAACGGTTAACTGAGGGACCGAAAAGGCCTCGTGTGTGTTGCAGCCCAACACCCCTCCAAAGTGGCCCAAAACCCACCTAAGCCTCCTCAATCACCTAGGCCGTTCGATCACGATCACGTGGTGGCAAACCGCACCTCATTTGGACTCTCCTAGCTCCCTCTACCTCTATTTAAAGGCCTCCCCCTGAAATTTTCGGGCAAACCCTAGTCCCCTCCCTCTCAACGCGCCGCTGGAAAAATTTTCGTCTGGCCGGACACGTCCAACCTGCCCCCGCCACCGCCACATGTCGCCGCCCTATTCGCCGCCGCCCGGTCCCCAGTTCACCGTGTCGCCAGGGCCCGCGGGGCCCATCTCCGGCCCTCCCCGCAGCCCATCCGAGTGCCGTCGCCCGCGCCTGTTCGCCGTCATCACCGACCCAGTTCCCCGCCGCCTTCGCCGCTCGACCTCGCCGCCGGCGAGCTTGCCCGCCGCCCAGCCTCGCGCAGCCCGACACCGGCCGCCCTCACCTCCACAGCACCACCACGCGTCCACGCCGCCGGCCAGCCGCCTCTCCGCCGGATCCGCTCGAGCACCGTGCGCCCCTCGCCGCCCTCGGGTGCCACGGCCTCCCCTCGCTGGAGTGAGCTCGTAGCTCGCCGGAGACCTCGAGTTGCACCGCCGCTACAGTGCCCGTCGCCGGATCTGAGATTGCCGCTACAGTAAACCCTAGTCGGGGGTTGACTTTTCGCTCTCCTCATGTTACTTTTTGCATACTTTGACGCATCATAACTTCCTCATGGTGGCTCCGATTCGTGCGTGTAGCATATCAAAATGTTCATCTCGACGAGTACATCATTTCACCTTAGTGCATCATTTTCATTTGAGCTCATCTTGATGCTCGAAATGCTGTTGGAAGAGGGCTATGTCATGATAGTTTCAGATCTATTTCAGCAAATGCACTTTTGTCATTTTTGCCATGATTAATGTGTGCATGCTATGATCCTGAGCTCTACATGTGTTTTGAAGAATGCCATGTCATCTTTCCAGGGGTATATGCCATGTATTTTTGTGATATTTGTGGTGACTAGCACAAGCATGCAAAGTAGCCTACTCAATGATGCTGATTTCAGGGACTTAGAATTTCACTAAGTCCTTGCCCTGTCATTATGTTTATGCCATATGTTCATGTTGTTTCCTAGGGATCCGTGCCTCTTTTGAGCATGATCAGTAAGGATGTTTTGTAGATAATGTTGTGCTCTATCCATCCCTGCATTTGTTTGCATTTCTAGAGCACACTATCTTGAGTCAATCGAGCTCTACTTTTGCTATAAAATGTTCCTGGCAGATTGTTAACATGTTTAGCAATTTTGCCGAGCTTGTTGTTGTTGATCCGTGCATGCTATGTTGTTGTTCTTGCCATGTCTAGGTTCTATGACATGTCTATTTGTTGGGTGTATGCTTAGTTTGTCATGCAATGCCTCGTAGTGAGTGCATCGAGCTCGTAAACATGCCTACTTGTTGTCTGTTTTGCCATGCTCCAGTTTTTCACTAAGACTGAATCTGTTTATATTTTTGCTATGTTCACATGCTTGCAATTGTATTTTCTGATCCCTTTTGGCTCATGGTCACTAAGGGACTTTTCTTGTATGCTTTGAGTATCTTCATACCATGCCTTGCTTTGCCATGATATGTTCCTGTAGCATGTACTTATCGTGCTCTAAACTTTGCTTCCTGATGTTAAACTCCTGACTTGCTGTTAATTTCACTAAGTCTGAAACCAGTAATCTTTTGCACTTTTGCCATGCTTGTTTGAACCTGTTAATGAGTGAATTAGCCGCAGCTCAGTGTTCATCTTTTGTAAAGCATCATGAGTGGATCCCTACCATGTATTTTGTGGTCATGTTTGAGTGTAGTAGCTTGTTTATCTTGATGCATTTAAAAGGCTACTTGCTGTTTATCGCAGACTGGTGCCATATTTGTTTTGCTTGCCATTTCCAAACCGTGCATCCGATTCCAGTGATCTTTATATCGGTTTCGACCGAAATCAACTGCTCTTTCCAGTGGCACTCTTGGTTTTCCAGGTTGAGGCCAGGTTCAACCGTTCCTTTTCCAAATCTTGCACATGCATCACATATCGCATCCCGCATATCATACCATGTTTGCATCATGTTGCTCGAGAATTGCACGTGGTTGATTGTGTTCCTTTTTGCTTGTTGTTCTTGCTTGGGTAGAGCCGAGAGACGAGTATGTGAACGAGGAGCCCGTTGAGTACGCTTACGAGGATCAAGACAACTCTGAGAACTTTGTAGTCAAGATTGGTCATACCCTCGAAATCACTTCTATCTTTGCTTGCTAGATGCTCGCTCTTTTGCTATGCCTATGCTACGATACCTTCCACTTGCTTATCATGCCTCCCCAGTTGCCATGTCAAACCTCTAACCCACCATGTCCTAGCAAACCGTTGTTTGGCTATGTTACCGCTTTGCTCAGCCCCTCTTATAGCGTTGCTAGTTGGAGGTGAAGTTTGGAGATCGTTCCTTGTGGGAACATGTTTATTGTTGGGATATCACCATATTATCTTGTTTATCTTAATGCACCTATATACTTGGTAAAGGGTGGAAGGCTCAGCCTTATGCCTGGTGTTTGGTTCCACTCTTGCCGCCCTAGTTTCCGTCATATCGGTGTTATGTTCCCGGATTTTGCGTTCTTTACATGGTTGGGTTATAATGGGAACCCCTTGACAGTTCGCCCTCCAGCAATGCCCAACATTGGTTTTACCATTCGCCACCTAGCCTCTTTTTCCCTTGGGTTCCGCGGACTCAAGGGTCATCTTTATTTGAACCCCCAGGCCAGTGCTCCTCTGACTGTTGGTCCAACCTGTCAGCTGCCGGTGGCCACCAGGGGAAACTCTGGGCTGGCCTACCGGAACCTTGGACAATCCGGTGTGCCCTAAGAACGAGATATGTGCAGCTCCTATCGGGATTTGTCGGCACATTCGAGTGGCTTTGCTGGTTTAGTTTTACCATTGTCGAGATGTCTTGTAACCGGGATGCTGAGTCTGATCGGATTGTCTTGGGAGAAGGAATATTCTTTGTTGACCGTCAGAGCTTGTGATGTGCTAAGTTAGGACTCCCAGCAGGGATTCGAACTTTCGAAAGCCGTGCCCGCGGTTATGGGCAGATGGGAATTTGTTAATGTCCGGTTGTAGATAACCTGAAACTTAACTTAATTAAAATGCACCAACCGTGTGTGTAACCGTGATGGTCTCTTCTCGGCGGAGTCCGGGAAGCGAACATGGTGTTGGAGTAATGCTTGACGTAGGTTATTCTAGGATCACTTCGTGATCATAGTTTGTCGCTCGTGCCTTTGCCTTCTCTTCTTGCTCTCTTTTGCGCATATGTTAGCCACCAAATATGCTAGTCGCTTGCTGCAGCTCCACCTCATACCTTTACCTTACCTATAAGCTTAAATAGTCTTGATCGCGAGGGTGTGAGATTGCTGAGTCCCCGTGACTCACAGATTACTTCCAAAACCAGATGCAGGGACCGATGATACTGCTCCAGGTGATGCGTTTGAGCTCAAGTGGGAGTTCGATGAAGACTCTCGTCGTTACTACGTGTCTTTCCCAGATGATCAGTAGTGGTGCCCATTTGGGGCGATCGGGGACTTTGTCGCATTTGGGGGTTGATCTTCATTTTGGTTCCGTAGTCAGACCTTGAGTGTAATTGGATGAATGTAATGTTATTTATGCATTTGTGTGACGTGGCGAGTGTAAGCCAACTATGTTACTCCTTTTCCCTTATTGTATTGCATGGGTTGTTGTGAAGATTACCTCACTTGCGACATTGCTTTCAATGCGGTTATGCCTCTAAGTCGTGCTTCGACACGTGGGAGATATAGCCACATCATGGGCATTACAGCCAAGCCCTCCCTGGGGGCAGCCTCAATAGGCTGGCTCCTGAGGAGCACAAATATCTATGCAAGGGGCACCTCGTGAGGATCACGTGACATGAGCCATGACGACCAAGGCCAGGCGGGCGCCAGCAGTTGCAGTTTCCTCTTTAGTGCTAAAGATGCAGGAGTAGGTGAGGAGTCCCGAGGCATCAGGCAAATGTTTCCATATCGGTGCAACAAGACCAAGGCCAGCATGATGGCAGGACGGAGGTCACCGCGGAGCCCATAGCAGCGTCATCACCAGAGTCTTTGACCGAAGACCACCTTTTGTTAGGATAGCTTGTACTAGTTGCCCCCCTTCAAACTTGGCCGTTGTGGGATCCCTTCCCGCCTAACATTTGGGAAGAGGACCAGGGCCTCTATAAATAGTGCTAGCCACCACCGTAGCAAAGGATGGATCATTCGGACCATCCACACACACACCTGATCATCGAGCTCAAGAACACATCTACTTAGGAGGCACTTCATCCATTGTACTAGTTCATCCCTAGCCCTCGAGGTAGTCCACCACCACCACACTGGAGTAGGGTATTACACCACAACGGTGGCCCCAACCAGTATAAATCTATGTGTCTCGTGTTTCTTGGGTTCGTCGAGTTAGGCCGTGGAATCGTCAAGCGAGCGAACCAGAGAGGAGGAATACTTCATGCACACCCCTGTGTTAGAACCTCAAGGGTTAGCCGGAACTCATGATCTGACACATAAGGCTCCTACCAGTTGCCGATAACTTTTACAAAACATGATCATCTGATACAATAACGTATATATCATCATGTCTTGACCATATCACATCACAACATGCCCTGCAAAAACAAGTTAGGCGTCCTCTACTTTGTTGTTGCAAGTTTTACGTGGTTGCCACGGGCTTCTAGTAAGAACTGTTCTTACCTACGCATCAAAACCACAACAATTTTTCGTCAAGTGTGTTGTTTTAACCTTCAACAAGGACCAACCGTAGTCAAATTCGATTCAACTAAAGATGGAGAAACAGACACCCGCTAGCCACCTTTATGCAAAACAAGTTGCATATCTGTCGGTGGAACCGGTCTCATGAACGTGGTCATGTAAGGTTGGTCCGGGGCGCTTTATCCAACAATACCACCGAATCAAAATAAGACGTTGGTGGTAAGCAGTATGGCTATGATCGCCCACAACTCTTTGTATTCTACTCGTGCATATCATCTACGCATAGACCTAGATCTGATGCTATCAGATTCGGGTTCTGCAGTCCCTTGATAGGTTCGGACACTGGGGTGCGTGGGAAGGACTCCCTCTTCCCAACCTGCCTGCTCAACGAACCCACGGCCTAGCTCGACGAACCCAAGGGACAAGAGACACAGTAGTTTATCCTGGTTCGGGCCACCATGCGGTGTAATACCCTACTCAAGCTTTGTGTTGGATTGCCTCGAGGGGCTGAGGATGAACTAGTACAGTCGACGAACAGCCTCAGGAGGTGAGGTGTTCTTGAGCTCGATGAGCTAGTGAGGTGGTCAGGGTGGAATGGATCCGATCCCCTCTATGGTGGTGGCTCATTCCTATTTATAGTGGCCCCAGTCCTGTTCCCAAATGTAGGTGGGAAGGGATCCCACAATGGCCAAATTTGAAGGGAGACAACTAGTACAAGCTATGCTAACAAAAGTAGTCTTCACCTGCAAAAGGCTCTAGTGGTGACGCTGCACTAGGCTCCGCGATGATCTCCGTCCTGTCGTCCTGGCAGTCTTGGTCTTGTTGCACCGATATTGAAATGTTTGCTTGATTCCTCGGGACTCCGTGCCTGTGCTTGCCACCGTGGCACCAAAGGGGAAACTGGTACACTGCGACCGCTGGCACGCGCCTGGCCTTGGTCATCATGGCTCACGTCATGTGAACCTCGTGAGGTGCACCTTGCATTGATATCTCTGCTCCACAGGAGCCAAGCCGGTGAGGCCGCCAACCAAGGAGGCCCTGGTGTCATCCGCCTCGCGAGGCTTGGCCCCTTGTGAGGGTCTTGGGTTGTTGTTGATGAAGCTAGGCCGTACCGTGCCGTTGACGGAGCCACGCCATGGGCCCCAACTAGGCAAGTCTAGGTACCCCCATTCCCAGGACGCCGACAGATGCCACTTTTGGGGACGTAGCATGCAATTTCAAAAAATTTCCTACGATCACGCAAGATCTATCTAGGAGATGCATAGCAACGAGAGGGGGAGAGTCAGTCCACGTACCCTTGTAGACCCAAAGAGGAAGAGTTAACTTAATGCGGTTGATGTAGTCGAACGTCTTCATGATCCAGCCAATCAAAGTACCGAACGTACGGCACATCTGATTTCAGCACACGTTCAACTCGATTACGTCCCTCGAACTCTTGATCCATTAAAGTGTTGAGGAAGAGTTTTGTTAGCACGACGGTGTGGTGACGGTGATGGTGATGTGATCCGCACAGGGCTTCGCCTAAGAACTATGACAATATGACAGGAGGAGTAAACCGTGGATGGGGCACCACACACGGCTAAGAGAACAATTGATGTGCTTTGGGGTGCCCTCGTGCCCCCGTATATGAAGGAGGAGGGGAGGAGGCCGCCCTAAGGGGGCGCGCCATGCGGGGGGGACTGACTAGGACTCCTAGTCCAAGTCGGCCCCCCTTCCTTCTTTCGGAGGGGTAAAGGGGGAAGGAGAGGGAGAGGGAGAAGGAAAGGAGGGCCGCGCCCCCTCCCCTTGTCTAATTCGGACAACCCATGAGGGAGGGAGCGCCACCCCTTGTGGGCTCCCCTCTCTCTCCCCTATGGCCCATGTTGGCCCATTAGTTTCCCGGGGGGTTCCAGTAACCTCCCAGTACTCCAAAAAATACCTGAAACACTCCAGAACCATTCCGGTGTCCGAATACCATCGTCCAATATATTAATATTTACCTATAGACTATTCGAGACTCATCGTCATATCCATGATCTCATTCCCAACTCCAAACAATATTCGGTCACCAAAACACATAACTCATAATACAAATCATCATTGAACATTAAGCCTGCGGACCCTATAGGTTCGAGAACTATGTGGACATGACCAAGACAAATCTCCGATCAATAACCAACAGCGGAACCTAGATGCTCATATTGGTTCCTACATATTCTACGAAGATCTTTATCGGTCAAACCGCAATGACAACATACGTTATTGCCTTTGTCATGGGTATGTTACTTGCCCGAGATTCAATCGTCGGTATCCTCATACCTAGTTCAATCTCATTATCGGCAAGTCTCTTTACTCGTTCCGTAATGCCTCATGATGCAACTAACTCATTGGTCACATTGATTGTCAGATTCGGGGTTCCGCAGACCCTTGAGAGGTTCGAACACTGGGGTGCATGCGAAGAACTCTCTGCTCCTAGTCTGCATGCTCGATGATTCCATAGCCTAGCTTGACGAACCCAAGGGACAAGAGACACAACGGTTTATCTTGGTTTCGGCCACCTTGCGGTGTAATACCCTACTCAAGCTTTGTGGTGGATTGCCTTGAGGGGCTGAGGTTGCACTAGTACAATGGTTAAACAGCTTCAGGAGGTGAGGTGTTCCTGAGCTCGATGAGCTAGTGTGTGAGTGGATGATCTCAGTGATCCCCCCTCCTCTCCTCTCTTCCTTCTTCTCTATGGTGGTGGCTAGGTCCTATTTATAGTGGCCTTGGTCCTCTTCCCAAATGTAAGGCGGGAAGGGATCCAACAACGGCCAAATTTGAAGGGGGACAACTAGTACAAGTTGTCCTGACAAAAGTAGTCTTCGCCTGTAAAAGGCTCTGGTGGTGACGTTGTGGTGGGCTCCGTGATGACCTCCGTCCTGCCGTCCTGGCGGTCTTGGTCTTGTTGCACCGATATGGAAACCTTTTCTTGATTCCTCGGGACTCCATGCCTGTGCTTGCCTCCTTGGCACCAAAGGGGAAACTGTTACACTGCGCCCGCCTGGCCTTGGTCGTCATGGCTGACGTCATGTTTACCTCGCGAGGTGCACCTTGCCTTGATATCTCCACTCCTCGGGAGCCAGCCTGGTGAGGCCGCCCCCTAGGCAAGTCTTGGTGTCGTCCGCCTCACGAGGCTTGGCCCCTCGCGAGGGTCTTGAGTTGTTTCTGAAGCTGTGCTGTACCAGGCCATTGATGGAGCCATGTTGTGGGCCGCAGGTAGGCAAGTCTGGGTACCCCCGTTCCCAAGACGCCGATAGCAGCCCCCGGGCCCAAGGTGCGCTCGAACTTGGCTTCGAGGCGAAGCCAAAGGGCAAGGGCGGAGTGCCGCGGGCCCCAACCACCTGCGGCCTCGATCGACGTGTGGTGATCAATGGGATGTGGGCGCCTGCGCTTCCCCATGCTGCCTCGGCAACCGTTCGACTTGACGAGCCCCTGCTGCATGCAAAGAAAACCATCATTATGCGTGATCATGCGATACAAAAAAAGACATATCCGTGACATTTTGGGCCGAATGAATTTTTTCTGTCATACTTATGACATTTCTATGACGATAATTGTGACAAAACCCGGTATCATAATATATGTGGTGGGCTCCTACTTCTATGACAAAAAATCATGAT
The DNA here is from genome assembly GCF_018294505.1 of Triticum aestivum. Lineage (NCBI taxonomy): Eukaryota > Viridiplantae > Streptophyta > Magnoliopsida > Poales > Poaceae > Triticum > Triticum aestivum. The sequence continues at coordinate 256,765,029 of NC_057800.1, forward strand.
AGAAAATGGGCTTTTCGTCCTGGGCGGGCCGAAGACGCGGCTGCATGACATTCTTTGGGCCGTCCATGACGGAAAAAACCATGGTAGAAGCGAGGGCGAGGAAAATATCGGGGAGTTCCCAGTTATGGTGGGTGGTCGGGGTTCGAGCGATGTGCGTTTCTCTCGTACGCACGCAGGTGTGTGCGAGGCGTTGCGCTCTAATTGAACTCGAGCAAGGCGTTGGGCTCTAACTAAACCCGAGCAATTGCACTACAGGCTACGCGTACTGAACCCGGGCAACCGCTCGATGGCTGTTAACTGAACCTGATCGAGCGATTCCTTCGCTACTGCTGCTAACTGAAGCCGATCGATGTTGCCTCTGGATGAACAGCGAGCGTTGTTGGGGGGGGGGGTTGTGTGTACAGTTCCCGGTGGTGGTTGGATGAACAGGAACCCGTGGTAGTAGAGGCTTTTTCCGCTGGATGAACAGTACCGTGATCGATCGAGCCGGTGGATGAAGAGGACCCCGTGGAGGGTTGGATGAATAGGACCCCGTGGAGGGCTGGTTTAACAGTAGCCGGTGAAGGGCTGGTTGAATAGTAGCCGGTGGAGGGCTGGATGAACTGTACACCGTGGAGGGGTGGTTGAACAGGACCCCGTGGAGAGGGCTGGTTGAACAGTAGCGGTGGAGGCTGGATGAACAGGAGCCCATGGATGAACAGTCGCAGGTGGAGGCTGGAGGAGGTCGACGGTGGATGAACAGTAGCCCATGGAGGCTGGAGGAGATCGACGATGGGGATGAAAAGTATCCTGTGGAGTCCCGTTTTGCGGTACGCCACACCTCTCCCAATGAACAAGACCTCCGTTTCGACCGTAGCACTTCAACACAAGTCCGTTTCCTCTGTTTTGCGGTATGCCACACCCCTCCCGGTCAACAGGACCCTGTTTCAACAGTAGGAGGTCCAAGAGAAGTCCGTTTCCTCCGTTTTGTGGTACACCAGACCCCTCCCGATAAATAGGATCCTGTTTTGACTGTGACCGGTCAAACACAAGGCCGTTTCCTCCGTTCTGCGGTACGCCAGGCCTCGTTTCCATCGGTTGTTCCGTCCAAGCCGGTTGGCTCCTGATGAACACGACGACGCATTCCGTTCCGACCCAGCCGGTTAGCTCCCCATGAACATGATGACGACGCAGTTTATCCATTCCGACCCAGCCATGTACACGAGCCCTGGCCGTACGTATGCGTGAGTAGGCATTCGAGACCCCACACGTATGTACGTACGTGGCTGTATTTACTTTCTTGCACCCTGGCCGCTGTACGTACGTGTACATGCTACGTGCGTGCCTCTACTACGACATGTGCGCGCCTGTACTACGACACGTGCCCTTCCTTGCACGGCCACGGTTCATCGCTTCAGCCTGCAGACAGACCGATCGTATGTAGGTACACGTTCGCGACCAGAATGACAATGCTATGTATGCTTCGACAGGGTGGGTCTCGACTGTTAGGCACTTCCTTGCATGCGAAGATGTAGCTGGTGGGTCCCAGCAGTCAGGGGGGCGGATCATTTTTTTTGCCCGTAATATGGACGCATTTCCTTGCGTGCGAAGATGTAGATGGTGGGTCCCAACAGTCAGGGGGGAACATTCTTTTGTCAAATATGGTGGCCCGACCAGTGGGTCCCTGCTGTCAAGTGGAGGAATCATTATTTTCCGCGTACTAAGGAGGCACTTCCTTGCTGCGGCCGTGGACCCAGCTGTCAGCCTCTCCATGTACAGTACTCTTCCAATGGAAGTCGTTCCTTGACCAGGTTGACCACGCCGCGCCAAGAGCACCTGGGCGGTGGACGACGGCGAGGCCTAGGAAGGGGACGATAGGGAGCCGGGGAAGATGAGGCAGTGGATGCCCACGCGGAGAGGAGTACGAGGGTTCACTAGTTCGGCTTTGGTGTGAGGCTGCCATCGCCGCAGAATAATATGGGGTGTGGGTGAGTGGAGGGATGGCCTGGCCAGCGGTGGGAGTAGTAGGGGGCGGTGAGGCCTCCGCGGCAGCATAGCCGGCCACGGGAGGCAGGAGCAGGCAGCATGATCGGCGCTGCTTTGGGCGGCTGGAGTGAAAAGACCAGAGGTTGAAGAAGCACTACGGCTGTTCGATGGACATCGTACGGTCACTGGAGCTAGAATCGTTCATATTGACTAGGTTGACAAAGCCCTCGGTCCACGTCATCTTAGTAGGCCCACAAGTCAGCCTCCCACAATTGTGGGTCCCAGCTAGTAGGGGGAGTATTCATCTTTTTGTCCATAATAAGGAGGCACTTCCTTGTGTGCGAAGATATAGCTGGTGGGTCCGAGCTGACAGTGGGGGGACGTTTTTTAAGAAATACAAAGGCCCTTTCGGTGGGTCCCAGTTGTCAGGTGGAGGAATCATTATTTTGCGTGTAATAAGGAGGCATTTCCTTGTGTGGACCCCTACTGTCAGCCTCTTACTATGGCTATTGTTTGTTGACCATGTTGACCTCGCCGTGCCGAGGGCACAAACGCGGTGGACGAGGGCGAGGCCCGGGAAGGGAACGACCCGGAGCCGGCGAAGCTACCGCAGTGGATGCCCACGCTGAGAGGTGTACGAGCGCTGACTTGTCGGCTGCAGGGTGAGGCTGACGTCGCTGGAAAATAACAGGATGTGCAGGTGTGCAGAGCGATGGCCTGGCGGCAACACAACCAGCCACGGGGGGAGGGAGCAGGCAGTCCCGTCGGTGCTGGTTTGGGTGCTTGGAGTAGGAAGATCAAAGAATGAAGAAGCACGGCGACCGTTGGATGGACATCTAACAGTCACTGCTCTGTGTTGAAGAAGTTGACAAAGCCTTGCTATGTGTCAAAAAAATTGAAGACAGCGTCATCGTCAACCTAATAGGCCCAGAAGTCAGGCTCCAAATATGTGGAAAACAACATACAACCCATTATCCATTATTTTCAATAATTTACAGACCATTTGCTAATTCTTAAGGATATTTGAAGCCCATAATCTTTTTATTAGCATTACAGACCACGTATTCTGGGCACTTCTAAAAAAATCAACGAAATTTTTCAGATTTCGGTGGGGTCCGAACTCTTTTAATCACGAAATTTCGAGTCGCGTTAAAATAATTTTTAAAAACTTATATAAAAATAAAATTCAAAAAACAATTCTCTGCAAAAAATGAATGAAATTTAAAATCTTAACTAGCAAGATGCCCATGCGTTGCACGGAACATGAAGATGCATTTGTATGAGAAGTTTATCTTGTGGGACAAAGGATGATCTTTTAATGTAATTGCTAGTTGGATTTGGTTTTTATAAGAGTAGAGAGTAGAGAAATCTAGAAAAAAATGATATTTTAATGTAATTGTCGGTTGGCTTTGGTTTAAATATTTACAACCCATTTCTTACAACTTACAGCCCATTTTCTGGGGAAGCCCATTTCTTACTACTTTACATCCCTCCCTCCTGGTCTTGAAAGATTTGCTGCCCAGCAGGGCTGAGAAAAGCAAGTAGGCCTCGGCTTTGGTGTTCTCCAAAAAAAGAACTGGTCTAGCTATTTTCAGAATATAAAAGATATGAACTGGGCTCGTCATGTGCATCAATAAAAGCGTAAGCGTGGGCTAGACGGGCCATAGCTCCCGCACATCATGCAGTTGAGGTCCGTCTATGAAACTAAAAAAACAACTAGGCGTGCTGCTGGGTCCCTGGTGTTATCCGCTTGTTGTGTAATTTTAACAAATCCGCCACCGCGCTGGCCTATGCATCACCGATATGAGATGAGACGTTGATGAGTTGTCCTGGCGACATGCTGCCGTTGGTGGACTCCGCGCCCCCCTTGCTGAAGTCGACCGCGTCCTCTTCCTCATCGTCGGTGCCGCCTTCAAGGTTGTAGTACTCGTAGTAGTGGCTGCGCTAGAGCTCGCGTTGGTACTCCACCGCCAATTCCTCGACGGACAGACTCTTCTCTACATCGACCTCGATCACGCGCAACTCCTCCTCCCAGCGCTCCTTGATCTCCGCCGCCTCTTGCATCTCCAGCTCCCGCTCGACGACCTCATGAGGAAGCAGGTGCTCCATAGCCACCGTCGCCTTTTCAGACGTGGGTTGCATGCGGGAGTCCGAGGTGGCCTGGAATATCTTGGCGTGTGCATCCTCGATCTTGGCATGGATGGCCTCGACCCGGGCTAGGGCGACATCGGCGGCACAGACGGCAGCTCGAGTGCTCTCGGCGTTTGCATCCGTCGTCACAGTAGTAGCTGCAGCCATCTCGGCTGCCGCGGCTGCCCTGTCAGCTGCCGCAGACGCCCTCTCGGCAGAAGCGGACATGCTCAATGCGGATGCCACGACAGTCTCGGTGTAGGCGGCCGCGCTCTCGGCATAGGGGGGCGGTGCTCGGGGGGACGCGGCCATCGTACGGACCTTCACGAAGCGTTTCTACGGCGTCATCTCTACAAGAAGGGGGTGCGGGAATGGGGATTGGGATTCGTGGATTCGGGGGTTGCCGGCACTGGAGCAGACGAGTTGGCGAAGCTTAAGGAGGGAGACTTAAATAGACCCAGATATTTTCATCACAAACGGTTCCTAGAAAACAACTGTGTGTGATGTTGTACATACTTTTTATTAGCTGTGAAATACAAATTTGGAGTAAAGTTGCAACGGATGGTGTTTTAAATGAACAAGAAATTTTCTAGTACTAATACAACTGTCATGTCAAAATTTGTAAAATTTCAGGGGTCATTTGACCTTTTAAGACATTTAAGTGATTTTCTAGCAGCGAGGAATTAGGAGGAAGTACATTTTTTGGCATCTAATAACGAGGCACCTGCTTGCATAATGGAATGACCCTGGTGGGTCCCTACTGTCAGCCTCTCCACGTACAGTCATCTCCTGATTCCTCTTGGTTGTTGACCATGTTTTTTTGCGGGTCGCTTGTTGACCATGTTCACAATGCCATACGGCGGCGGGCACAATGAGTGAACCAAGGCGGAGAATGACGGATAGGCCTCGGACGGGAACGAACAGCAGCCGTGGAAGATGGGGTAGTGTAGTGGCAGGTGGAGGGGAGTACGAGGGCAACAACAAGCAACTCAAGCTTACAAATGGTACAAAAAGCCCAAGGATTAATTGTTCATCAAATTTTTAGAGAAAACCTAGATTGAACATGGAAGTAACATCCAACCCAACCACTCTTTTTCGCAGTCACAAACAAACGGATCGGCTTGATCCATAAAATGAACATCATGTGCAAAAACAATTATTTCAGGATGACTACAACTTGTTGTAAATAGAAGCCGAGCACGTTTAGAAGCCCATTTGTCCACCTGAAACTTCTTTTTTCGTTGTCCAACCTGTCCGTCCGTGAGAAATCTCTTGCAGTAAAACTTAAGCCTCATGGACAATAATATCCTCGCATTCAACAGGAAGAATGTGGCAAAGCTTCTGTTTACCTGGTTGGATGCATATACTTCCGTCGTTATTGTCTTCAAATGAATGTCATGAGAACTAAGAAAATCCTTGTGCTTATTACGCCACCGACTGGTTATACGTTTTTTCCATGTGGTAGCACTGCCTAAGTAGACATGAAGATTGAAAACAGTTAAGGTCTAAACAAACAGTATGTCGAAAGAGCGACAGCTGAACGATTAATTCTAGTACAATTTGTCGACATTCTGGGAACGGGGGTCCCCACACTAGCCTGCCTGCGGCCCACAGGGTGGCTCCACCAGCAGCCCTGTGTGGCCCATCTTCACCAGCAAGTACTCAAGACCCTCGCGAGGAGGACAATGCAAGACCGCCTTGGGGGCAGCCTCACCAGGCTGGCTCGCGAGGGGCGAAGAGATCAAGGCAAGGGAGACCTCGCGAGGTCCCCACGACGTAAGCCATGACGACCAAGGCCAGGCGGGCACCAGCGTGCGTAGTGTCCTCGTTTCCTCTTTGGTAATAAAGAGGCAAGCTCAAGCGTGGAGTCCTGAGGCATCAGCAAAGGTTTCCATATCGGCGCAACAAGACCAAGACCAGCAGGATAGCAGGACAGAGGTCACCGTGGAGCCCTAGACGGCGTCACCATCAGAGCCTTTGGCAGGCAAAGACTACTTTTGTCAGGATAACTTGTACTAGTTGTCCCCCTTCAAAGTTGGCCGTTGTGGGATCCATTCCCGCTCAATATTTGGGAAGAGGACCAGGGCCTCTATAAATAGGACTAGCCACCACCTTAGCAAGGGGAGAGGATCATTCAGACCACCAGACACCAGACAAGCTCGCCAAGCACAAGAACACCTCTCCTCAGGAGGCCGTTCTTCCCCTTGTGGTTGTTCATCCTCAGCCCACGAGGCAATCCACCACACCACACTGCAGTAGGGTATTACACCGCAACGATGGCCCGAACCAGTATAAATCTTGTGTTCCTTTGTTCTGCGAGTTCGATGGGCCAAGACTTGAGATTGTGGTGAGGGCGAGAGCTAGAGGGAAGAGATATTCGTACGCACCCCAGTGTTCGAACCTGAAGGGTTTTGCCGGAACCTGAATTTCGACATTTGGCGCGCCAGGTAGGGGTGCACTGAAGCTTTCCTTCCGCTGATCCGCGTCCCTTCGCTCCACCACACCCATGCCGGACGTGCGCCGAGCCCGTGCCGAGCGCCGGGCCGCCTCGCCGCCCATGTTGCTCAGAAGGCGCTTGTCGTCGGGCCTCCCCGTCGTTCTCCCTTTTTGCCAATGCCGCCACTAGCCTGGCGGCAAACGAGCAGCAGGCCTCCTCACTGCACCCCTCCATGCGGCGGGACGGCCGCACCGCCACCCCGTCGCAAACTCCGGCCGGCTCGTCGTCTCACGCTCGCCGCCCACCCATAGACGCGCAGGCCGCACTGCTCATGGGACACGTTACCGCCCGGTCGATGACCTCTACAAGGACTGGTTGGACCGCATCGCCGAGCTCGTCAGCGGCGCTGGAGGCTCTCCTGCACCATCCCTCTCGCTGCCTCGCCCACCTCCAGTTGTGGGCAATGTAGCTCATGGAGTGCCTCCGCCTCCTCCGTACCAAGACAGCTCCCTCGCGCCAAGACACGCGGCTCATGAAGCACCTCTGCCTCCTCCGCGTCAAGACGGCGTCCTTGCCCCAAGACGTGCGGTCCCGCGGCGTGACCCACCGTGTCGTGTGCCTGCACACGAAGAAGGAAGCTGCCGAGAGGTTCCCCGGCCGTAAGAAAATGCTCCAGCACTCCTGGCACCACAACAAGACCATGTGCCACCTATGGTGGTGGTGCGCGGGCATCAAGGGCAGGCTTTGCCCCTGCAGAGGGCCCCGGTGGCCATCGCAGGCTGCTGGGCTCTCGTTCCCGAGCTGCATAGCATCGTCTGGCTAGGCAAGTTCTAGCTGGATCTGCCTCCACACTACGACGGAACCCCCGACCCCGCAGAATTCCTGCAGCTTTACAAGCTGAGCATCGAGGTAGCCAAGGGCGATGAAAAGGTCATGGCGAACTAGTTTCCCATGGCTCTCAAGGACGGCGCCCGATCGTGGCTCCTGAACCTGCCTCCAGGCTTGATCTCCTCCTGGAGTGAGATGCGCGACCGCTTTGTCTCCAACTTCCAAGGCACACGCGACCGATCTCCGGCCGTGGGTGACCTGCGTCGCGTCAAGCAACAGCTGGGAGAGATCCTGCAGAAGTACATCCAGCGCTTCAACAAGGTGCGTCTCAAGATCCCCAAGGTGACGGACGAGGCCATCATCTCAGCATTTTCCGATGGCGTCCGTGATATCAAGATGAAGGAGGAACTCACCATCCATGAGGAGATGTGCACGACTTTGGAGCTATTCAACATAGCAACCAAGTGTGCAAGAGCTGAGGGCCCTGCTGCAGATCCAGAGGAGAAGAAGGCCAAGGTCAAGGACGTGAAGCAAAAAGGAGTGGTCATACTCGCGGTAGAGCGAGACACAAAGCGCGGCCGGGACCTCCTCGAGTCGTCCAAGGGCTGCCGTATGTTCTGCGCCTTCCAAAACATGCGCAGCCACAACACCAATGATTGTCAAGAGCTTAGGGCCATTCGAGATGGACGCTTCGGTCGACGCCCCGAGCGTAGCGACCGGGGCTAAGGCCGAGGAAGTGGACGAGGTGGAGGACGTTGGGATAACCACGGGCCCCGCCAAGAGTGGTGCGACCAGCCTCGTGAGGGCACCTGGAGTGACCAGCCTCATGAGGACCATCCTTAGGGCAATCCTGGCCTCCCTCCGATGCCGCCACCGCCAAGGAGGAACGACGACCACCAAGAAGACGAAGGGGCTGGGGGCTTCCAGGAGCCGCGCGTGATCGCTTGCATCTTGGGTGGTGCTCAGGCCTCGGCTTCCTAGCGCACCTTCAAGCAGTTCTCCCGCAAGGTGAATGCAGCCCTCCCCAAGCTCGAGGCCACGCGCCCGCTTGGATGGTCCAAGTACACCATCACCTTTAGCACAGTGGACCAACTCAAATGCGCGGCAACCGTCGGCGTCCTCCCGATGCTCTATTCACCCATCATAAGCAATGTCCAAGTCACCAAGACCCTCATTGATGGCGGTGCAGGGCTCAGTGTCCTGTCCGTCGAGACGTTTGATAGCCTTCAAGTGCCATATGATCAGCTTCGGCCCACCAAGCCCTTCTCAGGAGTTACTGACGGCTCCACCACCCGATAGGGCAAGTTCGTCTCCCTGACACCTTCGGTCAGCACGACAACTACCACACCAAGCTCGTCGACTTCGATGTCGCCCACATCCGCTTGCCCTGCAATGCCTTCCTTGGGTACCCAGTGCTAGCCAGATTCATGGCAGTCACCCACCATGGCTACAACGTCCTCAAGATGCCGGGAAGCGGTGGAATCATCACAGTCCCCTGCGAAGAAAGAGACATGGTGTGCTCCCTCGAGCGCGCCTTCCAAGACGCAGCAGTCGAATACCCTAACAACGCGTCTTTGCAGTACCCTCCTAAGGCCAACCCCAACAATATGAAGCAACTACTCCACACTGGGCCTCAGGGGAGCGGCGCCACCTCAGGATCAGCGCCCGCGCCTGGGGTGCCTCCCTCCCTCGCATAGGAAGGCACGCCCGGCGCCCTCCTGGGGCAGGGCACGGGGGCTCTCTTTTGGAGGGCCTCAGACCTGGCTAAGATCACGACGGAGTCACTCGGGCAGCACGTGGAGGCGTGCTTCGCGGCACGTTTCCCTTAGGAGGGCACCGGGCGAGGAGCACCCGGCGCTAAGGAGTTCATCGTCAAGACCACTCAGGAGCTTTAGGAAGCAAGGGCGATGCGCGGCGACCACTGCCCACCTGGTGTAGCTCCCCACTCAGGCGAGGGTGGTGAGCTACGCGTCTGCATCGACATCCTAGGGATCAAGAGGGCCGCGTCTCAGGAGCGCTTCTGGCCTTCGCATGCTGGTCGGTGTGAGGGTTCACCTCACAACTATGTGCACATGCCGTTCGGCCTGCCGAGCACCGCAACTGCCTTCCAGCGCAATCTACGGAGCGTCTTGGTGACCCAGGAAGCCAGGCATCATGCGGTCCTGGCGGAGATGAGACGGTCCTCAGGAGGCCACCTGAGCCACTAGAGCCTCCCGAGCCTCAGGGTCTCGACAGCTCGTGAGTAGCGACTTCTTCAACGCGCGCCTTCAGCTACCCAAACACTCCTTCGACAACCAAACCAGGTGACATTTTCCAAGTTTATTTAGCTGGGAGCGCCCCTCGAGCCGCATTATTCCCAGGTCGCATGGGCCTGTCCCTGTGGCATGTATCCACTTGCATCTTTAGTTTACCATGCTGGGGGCGCCCCCCGGGCTGCACCTTCCCTAGGCCACTCGGGTCCGACCCAGTGGCATGTATCGTTCTTGCATTTACCTCAGCTAGTTTGCTTTCCATGCATAAGCTACCTATCGTCACTACCTTCTTGATTGCCGCCCACCGCTGGAGCGGCGCGCCGATCGTCTTTCTTTAGGATCCTTCGCATAAGAAGGCTAGGCACGACGTTTATGCTCGGGTCCGTCCCTGCAACGTTGATAAATCCAACGAAGCTCTGTCTGGCGGGCCGGCCCTGTTCACGTCACCTCCTGGGGTCGTTGGTGCTTGGCCTTCTCGTGCGATAACCTCATGAGATTCGATCGAGGCAGGTTGTCTAACCATCTCGTAGGACCACCGCAATCAACAAGAACCAAGACCAAGCGCAACCCGCCTTGAGGTAGGGCCTCGTGAATCCCGCGCTGGCTCATGAGTGCCCAGACACACCTCGTCTAGCCCTACCATGCAAGCCACCTGTCAGGGCGGGGCTGTACACGCCCTGGGGGCTCTCCGCAGTATGGAGTCACCTCCCACGTGCCAGTGGAAGCACCATGCTCCACGCTGGCAGTCGACACTGCCGAGGAGCGGCTATGCCCGTGCAAGTGCGGAAGCTCTATGCTCCGAGCTGGTGATAAACAACTAAGGGTGGCCTCACGGCCGTATCAACCTCAGGGAGCCTCCAAGCTCAGTGTATGGCCTCATCATAATACCTCCCCTCGGGAGAGTCGCGCGAGGGGGCTGGGCGAGGGGGCTGCGCTCGGGTCACGCCCAAGCATACAGCACCCTGCCAGGTCCCTCGGACCTGGTCATCACGTGCCCACCCAAGCGGAGCCAAGGTACAAAGGTCGTTTGAACGTCAATGGGGACTCCTGAGCATCGCGACTCAGGAGCCTAACTGACCACGTAGCCCCTCACTCCTTGGTCCATCCTGGTGATCCGGACGGCCCAATGGCGGCTGAGGTATGCGCGGGGTCGGGCCTCACTGACGTAGAACACTAGGCCTACTCCCAGATCTCCTTTCTATAGGTTGTTTGCACGTCAAGGGGGACTCCTGAGCATCGCGACTCAGGAGGCTAACTGACCATGTAGCCCCTCACTCCTTGGTCCGTCCTGGTGATCCGGACAGCCCAATGGCGGCTGAGGTATGTGCGTGGTCGGGCCCTGTCGATGTAGAACGTAAAGAAAATGGAAAGGAAATCGCACAATTTCAAAGCAAATATTACAAGACATATTGTTCTCCTGAACCAAACGCAAGTTTAACGCCTCCACGAGGCATGGTGTGTATCGCAGAAAGTAAACAGGAAAGGAGCCGTCAGCAAGTCATTCCTGGACGCCGCTGTCGGCCACAAGGGATGCTTCTCCTATAGCTGCGTTGCCCTCACCTACACCACCCGCCAGAGTTGCAAGATCAGCAGCACCGCCAGTTGAAGGCACGGGATCGAAGGCGCGGAACCTCTTCAGCAGGGCCTCCACCTGGCTCTTCACGGCTTCGGCAGCAGCTACGTAGTGCTCGGCATCCACAAGTTCCTGCAGGTCGTCAAGGTTGGTGGTGGGATCGCGAAGATGGAGGTGGCTGAAGACGCACGTCAATGCAGTTGAAGAAAGAATGTGGGCTTCTTACTCCGCCAAGGGGCCGACACCGCTCACGACTTCCTCAAGCGCCTCGACCAGATAAGGAAGCAGCTGGGTGGGTCCCTCGTCGGCAGTGGCCAGCGGCTCCTCCAAACCCTTCTCGTAGAGTGACCGCAGCGCCTTGCGGGACCTCTCCTTTAGGATCTTGAAGGCCGCGTGGTCCTCGGCCAGGACCTTCGCCTTGGCATCAAGCTCGGCTTTCTCCGCTTCCATCTCCCGTTTCAGCTTCTCCAGCAGGCTGCACTCCGCGTCTTGTGCCTTCCCCAACTGCTCCAGCTCGGTGTTGCGACCCCTGACAGCGTCCTCTCGGGCCTTCATCCTCTCCTCCTCCCCTTGCAGCCACGAGCTTCTTCCGCACACTCGTTGCGCAAAGTCTTCAATTCGGCCTCCAGCATTTGGCAGTGATCCTGTGCGGCCACAACATCTTTCAGCGCCACCTCGCGGGCGGCCGCGGCCTGAGTGGCGGCCTGCTTGTCCTTCTAGGAGGTTGCCGCCGCCTTGCTCAGTGCCGCCCGAACGGACACGTCTGAGTGAAGCCAGCCAGAGACCAACTCCAGGCGCCCGGCTACCAGGCGGGAGTCGGCGCCCTGAAGATCTTCTTGCAGCAGAGCTGTCGCAGAAAGAGCGCGCTCCAGGATGTCAGGGGAGGCGAAAGGACCCAGAGATTGCGGTCCGGCAGGAGGAGGCGACGTCGTCACCATGGCCTAGGAGGCCAGAAGCTCCTGAGCTTCGAGGACCCCAGCGCCCGGGCCGAACGTTGGCACCTCTGGAGCCAGCGGGGCCACAAGGGCTGACTCCTCCCGAGGATGCTCTCCCAAGCCTCGCGAGGATGATCGGGACGGAGAAGCGCGAGCGCCGTCGCAGCCCTTGTCCACGGAGAAGGGTGCGGCCACCATAGGCGATCTGGTCCCGAGCAGCACCGCCTTTTCCTCCTTCCTCTTCTTTGCCGCGGGCGACAGCCTAATCAAGCAGCAGAGAAGTGTAAAGGATAAGCAGCAGAAGCAAGAACATGACAGGACAAGAACACTTACTGGTCCACTGCAGCATAGCTCCCCCGCTTCTTAAGCTTGAAGCCTGAAAGCCTCGTAGCCTGAGGCGCAGGCGCGTTGGCTCCAGGAGCGGAAGCGGGCAGGAGCATCGTCTCGGGAGATCTGCACCGACATGCCCCTCGTCGGAACGTTGACCAGTGACCTCCTCCGGGGCTTGCCTTGGGCCTCGAGCAGCCCCCAGCCACGGGTGGCTCCTCCCTCTCCGGGGGGACATCAGCCTCGTCATCATCATCAGACAGGGTGCGGAGGATGTCGGCCTTGCATAAGGGGGAGGTCTCCCCCGCCCCTTCGCGGGTCGCCTCCGAGTCGCGCTCCTCCTCTCCCTCTTCTTCCTCCTCACCCTCCTCACGAGACTCACCCGAAGACATGATCACCGGAGTTGTCGCCACCAGGATGCCGGTGGGCCCAGGCAGCACAAGCCCATGCTTGGTACAGGGGAACAAGGCCATCAGGCGGGTACCCTTTATCGTCCCCGACCAAGGAACAAAGAGCAGAGTGCAATTCCTCATCGAAAAGGACTCCAGGCGTAGGCGGAGGTCATCCCCTCCTTCTCCAAGTTTCCACAGTGGGTGCGGGCGCGACTGGAGGGGAGCCACGCGTTGTGATGTCAGCTTCGTTGTCCTCGAATCGCCGGGCTATAGGTCGGCGGTCATCCTCTCTAGCACCCGCGTCGCCCGCGGGTCGGTGAGCTTCCCTTGAAGCCACCCCTCGTGGGACACAGGCATCTCCGACGGCAGCACCAACCAGGGGTGGACGCGCTTGGCGTCCATCAGGACCCATTTGCTCCTAAATCCCTCGGCCTTCTTCCCGGCCTTCAAGATGGCATTGGTCTTGTTGGCCGCGACGAAGCCAACACACCCCCAGTAGGGGCCCTCCGTAAGCCGGACAAAGAATAAGTGGCGCGACAGCGCCACGGACGACATCACCTCGACGTACGCCTCGCAGTAGAAGGCGAAAATCGACAAAAGAAGGACGGAGTTGGGATGAAGATGAAGGGTGTGGATCTTGTAACTGTTTATCCTCAACCCATGAGGCAATCCACCACACCACACTGGAGTAGGGTATTAAACCGTGATACATCTCCAACGTATCTATAATTTTTTATTGTTCCATGCTATTATATTATCAACCTTGGATGTTCTATATGCATTTATATGCTATTGTATATGATTTTTGGGACTATCCTATTAACCTAGAGCCCAGTGCCATTTTCCCCTTGTTTTTGAGTATCGCAGAAAAGGAAAACCAAAATGAGTCCAATTGACCTAAAATTTCACGGAGATCATTTTTGGACCAGAAGAAGCCCACAGAGTACCAGCTATGGGCCATAAGAGTGCCGAGGCCACCACGAGGGTGGCGGCGCGCCCCACTCCCCTGGGCACGCCCGCCTACCTCGTGGTAGCCTCGGGGACCCCCCTGACTTGTTCTCGACACCAACACCTCTTATATAACCCAAAACTTCCAGAAAGAAACCTAGGTCAGGAGTTCCGCCGCCGCAAGTCTCTATGGCCACCGAAAACCAATCTAGACCCGTTCCGGCACCCTGCCGGAGGGGGGAATCCCTCTCCGGTGGCTATCTTCATCATCCCGGCGCTCTCCGTGACGAGGAGGGAGTAGTTCACCCTCAGGGCTGAGGGTATGTACCAGTAGCTATGTGTTTGATCTCTCTCGCTCTCTCTCTCTCGTGTTCTTGATTCGCAAGATCTTGATGTATCGTGAGCTTTGCTATTATAGTTGGATCTTATGATGTTTCTCCCCCTTTACTCTCTTGTGATGGATTGAGTTCTCCCATTGAAGTTATCTTATCAGATTGAGTCTTTAAGGATTTGAGAGCACTTGATGTATGTCTTGCATGTGCTTATCTGTGGTGACAATGGGATATCACGTGATCCACTTGGTGTATGTTTTGGTGATCAACTTGCGAGTTCCGTGACCTCGTGAACCTATGCATAGGGGTTGGCACACATTTTCGTCTTGACTCTCCGGTAGAAAATTTGGGGCACTCTTTGAAGTTCTTTGTGTTGGTTGAATAGATGAATCTAAGATTTTGTGATGCATATCGTATAATCATGCCCACGGATACTTGAGGTGACATTGGAGTATCTAGGTGGTATTACGGTTTTGGTTGATTTGTGTCTTATGGTGTTATTCTAGTACGAACTCTAGGATAGATTGAACGGAAAGAATAGCTTCGTGTTATTTTACTACGGATTCTTGAATAGGTCGATAAGAAAGAATAACTTTGAGGTGCTTTCATACCCTACAATAATCTCTTCGTTTGTTCTCCGCTATTAGTGACTTTGGAGTGACTCTTTGTTGCATGTTGAGGGATAGTTATATCATCTAATTATGTTATTATTGTTGAGAGAACTTGCACTAGTGAAAGCATGAACCGTAGGCCTTGTTTCTTAGCATTGCAATACCGTTTTCGCTCACTTTTACCACTTGCTACCTTGCTGTTTTTATATTTTCAGATTACAAAAACCTATATCTACAATCCATATTGCACTTCTATCACCATCTCTTCGCTACTAGTGCGCCTATACAATTTACCATTGTATTGGGTGTGTTGGGGACACAAGAGACTCTTTGTTATTTGGTTGCAGGGTTGTTTGAGAGAGACCATCTTCATCCTACGCCTCCCACGGATTGATAAACCTTAGGTCATCCACTTGAGGGAAATTTGTTGTTGTCCTACAAACCTCTGCACTTGGAGGCCCAACAACGTCTACAAGAAGAAGGTTGTGTAGTAGACATCAAGATCTTTTCTGGCGCCGTTGCCGGGGAGGTTAGCGCTTGAAGGTATATCTTTAGATCTTGCAATCGAATCTTTTTGTTTCTTGTTTTATCACTAGTTTAGTCTATAAAAGAAAACAACAACAAAATGGAATTAAGGGTACCTCATATGCTTCATCTTTTTAATGTCTTTCATGAAAATAAGGATTCTGATAATTGTGCCAAAGTGTTACAAGAATAATGCATTAGAATGTTTGGCACTAAATCTTTGTATAATGAGCATGATTGCAATGTTGTTAGTACGAACTCTTTGAATATGCATGATACTAATAATGATTGCACTAGTCATGATGAAAATGTCTCTTATAAGCATGTCAATTTTTGTGGAGTACATAGAGTTTGCAAGTACACACCAAATAGGGAAGATAGATTTTGCAAGAGGCATAAGTATTTAGAAACTAAATGGTTGCAAGAAAGGCTAGATGTTTGTGCTGAAAATTTAAATTTTCTTAGTCATCCTTGTGAATTTTGCAATGAACATGCTCATTAAAATATCCAATGCAAATTGTTTCATGATCGAATCGTGTCCAAAAATTGTGATGACTTGATTTCCCTTGCGCATCATAATGAACTTAGTTTGCTTCAGGGTTATGAAGAAATGAAATGCATAATTAAGGATATTCCAAAATTTGCCCTCGATAATGTTCTTGATTTTGATCTAGAGGAAATTTATATGTATTGTGTGGTGAATTGCATTGAAAATCCTTATATTGCCAATTACACAAAGACAAGAAAACAAATAGAAGATGAAGAGAATACTAATGAAAGGGAAGAGACTTCCCAATATCCCCCTATTATTTCTTATGATGAATCAGGTAACGAGGAGGAGCCTTCTATTCAGCCAATCTCATTAATAAGGAGCTCCAAAAAGAGGATTAAACCCACACATGATGTGGAGAATAAAAAGAAAAGACGGAGAAGAAAAGGTAAAAAGGCATCCCTCTCAAATGATGTTGCTCCTACTACTCATTGTGATGATAATAGTTGCTATAATATCGGTGCTATCCATACTATTAATGATGAGAGTGATTATGCTTATGATATGGAAAGGACCAAGCTTGGGGATGCTATGTTTGATGAAAATGACATGTTTGAGAATTTATTTACTGCAATTAATGTTTGTCCCAAGCTTGGGGATGCTATGTTTTATGAAGATGATATCTTTAACCTCCCAAGTTTTGATATGCAAATTTATTATGATGATAGCATGCCTCCTATTTATGATGATTATATTGATGAAAGTGGGTTTGGAAGAGTGTGAACTTTAGGAAGTAATGATCCCACTATTTTGGAGGGTGTTGAATCTTATTGTGACAATTATGAGAGTGGATTTGGAGAGGTCATGACTTTATTTAGTGATGATTCCACTATCTTGGAAGAGGTTTCAATCGATTATGATGAGAACAAAGTTGATACTTATGATAATTATTGTGATGATACTTATGCTATAAAAAGTAGTGATGATTATATTTATAAAACTTGTCATGATTATGATTACCCTTTTTCTGAATTTTATTCTTTCAATATGGAAACAATTTATAGTATTCAAGTTTCTTATGATACTCTCACTATTCCGAATGAGAAGAAATTTGCTTATGTGGAGAGTAATAAAAATTATATGCTTGTAGATCATGAAAAGAATGCTTTATGTAATGGTTATATTGTTGAATTCATTCATTATGCTCTCTTTATGTTTCAATTCTTATCTTTTATGTGAGCATCATTGAAATCATCATGCCTAGCTAGGGGCGTTAAACGATAGCGCTTGTTGGGAGGCAACCCAATTTTATTTTTGTTCCTTTCCTTTTGTTCATGTTTATTAATAAATAATTAATCTAGCCTCTGTTTAGATGTGGTTTTATGTTTTAATTAGTGTTTTTTCCAATCAGAACCTTTGGGAAGACTTGGGTGAAGTCTTTGTGATCTTGCTGTAAAATACAGAAACTTTGGCGCTCACGACATTAGCTACCTTTTTTACTGGTGAGCGCTATTAAGTTGATTCTTTTTTAGGATGATTAATATACAAATTCCTCACGTCCACCAATTTAATTAGGAACTTTTTGAGTTCCAGAAGTATACGTTTGATACAGATTACTACAGGCTGTTCTGTTTTTGACAGATTCTGTTTTCTATGTGTTGTTTGCTTATTTTGATGAATCTATGAGTAGTATCGGAGGGTATGAACCATAGAGAAGTTGGAATACATTAGATATTACACTAATATGAATTTAGAATGATTTCACAACAGTACCTAAGTGGTGATTTATTTTCTTATACTAACGGAGCTTACAAGTTTTCTATTAAGTTTTGTGTTGTGAAGTTTTCACGTTTTGGGTAAAGATTCGATGGACTATGGAATAAGGAGTGGAAAGAGCCTAAGCTTGGGGATGCCAAGGCACCCCAAGGTAATATTCAAGGACAACCAAGAGCCTAATCTTGGGGATGCCAAGGCACCCCAAGGGAATATTCAAGGACAACCAAGAGCCTAAGCTTGGGGATGCCCCGGAAGGCATCCCCTCTTTCGTCTTCGTTCATCGGTAACTTTACTTGGAGCTATATTTTTATTCACCATATGATATGTGTTTTGCTTGGAGTGTCATTTTATTTTCTTTTGCTTTTCTTGCTGTTTGAATAAAATACCAAGATCTGAAATTCTTAAATTTTAGAGAGTCTTCACATAGTTACATAATTATTCAACTACTTATTGATCTTCACTTATATCTTTCAGAGTAGTTTGTCGTTTGCTCTAGTGCTTCACTTATATCTTTTAGAGAATTGCGGTGGTTTTATTTTATAGAAATAGATGAACTCTCCTGCTTCACTTATATTATTCTGAGAGTCTTTTATAAAAGCATGGTAGTTTGCTTTGGTTATGAATTTAGTCCTAATATGATAGGCATCCAAGTTGGGTATAATAAAAACTTTCATATAGAGTGCATTGAATACTATGAGAAGTTTGATACTTGATTATTGTTTTGAGATATGAAGATGGTGATATTAGAGTCATGATAGTTGAGTAGTTGTGAATTGGAGAAATACTTGTGTTGAGGTTTGCAAGTCCCATAGCATGCACGTATGGTAAACGTTGTGTGACAAATTTGAAGCATGAGGTGTTTCTTTGATTGTCCTCCTTATGAGTGTCGGTTGGGGACGAGCGATGGTCTTTTCATACCAATCTATCCCCCTAGGAGCATGCACATAGTGCTTGGTTTTGATGACTTGTAGATTTTTGCAATAAGTATGTGAGTTCTTTTTTATTAATGTTGAGTCCATGGATTATACCACTCTCACCCTTCCATCATTGCTAGCCTCTTCGGTACCGTGCCTTGCCCTTTCTCACCTTGAGAGTCGGTGCAAACTTCACAGGTGCATCCGAATCCCGTGAGATAATACGCTCTATCACACATAAGCCTCCTTATATCTTCCTCAAAACAGCCACCATACCTACCTATTATGGCATTTCCATAGCCAATCCGAGATATATTGCCATGCAACTTTCTATCGTTATGTTTATCATGACACGCTTCATCATTGTCATATTGCGTTGCATGATCATGTAGTTGACATCATATTTGTGGCAAAGCCACCATGCATAATTTTATACATGTTACTCTTGATTCATTGCCCATCCCGGTACACCGCCGGAGGCACGCATATAGAGTCATATTTTGTTGTAGTATCGAGTTGTAATCCTTGAGTTGTAAATAAATAGAAGTGTGATGATCATCATTAATAGAGCATTGTCCCAAAAAGGCCAAAAACGGGGGAAAAGAAAGGCCAAATAAAAAATTAAAATAATAAAATAAAAGGGACAGTGCTACTATCCTTTTTTCCACACTTGTGCTTCAAAGTAGCACCATGATCTTCATGATAAAGAGTCTCTTATATTGTCACTTCATATACTTGTGGGAATTTTTCATTATAGAACTTGGCTTGTATATTCCAACAATGGGCTTCCTCAAATGCCCTAGGTCTTCGTGAGCAAGCAAGTTGGATGCACACCCACTTAGTTTCTTTTGTTGAGCTTTCATACATTTATAGCTCTAGTGCTTCCGTTGCATGGCAATCCCTACTCCTCGCATTGACATCAATTGATGGGCATCTCCATAGCCCGTTGATTAGCCGCGTCAATGTGAGACTTTCTCCTTTTTTGTCTTCTCCACACAACCTCGATCATCATATTTGATGACCCACAAGTATAGGGGATCTATCGTAGTCCTTTCGATAAGTAAGAGTGTCGAACCCAACGAGGAGCAGAAGGAAATGATAAGCGGTTTTCAGCAAGGTATTCTCTGCAAGCACTGAAATTATCGGTAACAGATAGTTTTGTGATAAGGTAATTGGTAACGAGTAGCAAGTAATAAAAGTAAATAAGGTGCAGCAAGATGACCAAATCCTTTTTGTAGCAAAGGACAAGCCTGGACAATCTCTTATATGAAAGAAAGCG
Organism: Triticum aestivum; assembly: GCF_018294505.1. Lineage (NCBI taxonomy): Eukaryota > Viridiplantae > Streptophyta > Magnoliopsida > Poales > Poaceae > Triticum > Triticum aestivum. The sequence goes on from NC_057800.1 coordinate 256,784,743, forward strand.
CCCCCCAGGACACATGGGAATTATCGCCAAGCTTGTTTTCATCACGTTCATATGATTCGCGTTCGGTACTTTGATAATTTGATATGTGGGTGGACCGGTGCTTGGGTACTGTCCTTACTTGGACAAGCATCCCACTTATGATTAACCCCTATTGCAAGAATCCGCAACTACAACAGAAGTATTAAGGTAAACCTAACCATAGCATGAAACATATGGATCCAAATCAGCCCCTTACGAAGCAACGCATAAACTAGGGTTTAAGCTTCTGTCACTCTAGCAACCCATCATCTACTTATTACTTCCCAATGCCTCCCTCTAGGCCCAAACAATGGTGAAGTGTCATGTAGTCGACGTTCACATGACACCACTAGAGGGATGACAACATACATCTCATCAAAATATCGAACGAATACCAAATTCACATGACTACTAATAGCAAGACTTCTCCCATGTCCTCGGGAACAAACGTAACTACTCACAAAGCATATTCATGTTCATAATCAAAGGGAATTAATATGCATATTGGATCTGAACATATGATCTTCCACCAAGCAAACCATCTAGCATCAACTACAAGGAGTAATCAACACTAGTAGCAATCCACAGGTACCAATCTGAGGTTTGTATACAAAGATTGGATACAAGAGATGAACTAGGTGTTTGAGATGAGATGGTGCTGGGGAATATGTTGATGGAGATTAACCCCCTCCTGATGAGAGGATCGTTGATGATGATGATGGTGATGATTTCCCCTCCCGAAGGGAAGTTTCCCCGGCAGAATAGCTCCGCCGGAGCCCTAGATTGGTTCCACCAAGGTTCCTCCTCGTGGCAGCGGAGTTTCGTCCGATAAGCTTGCTTATTATTTTTTCTCGTACGAAAGACATCATATTGCAAAAGATGGGCATCGGAGGGCTACCAGGGGGCCCATGAGGCAGGGGGCACGCCTAGGGGGGTAGGGCGCGCCCCCACCCTCGTGGTCACTGGTCAGGGTGTGGCTCCCCTCTAGAACTTTCTTCGCTTAATATTTTTTATATATTCTGGAAATAACTTCCGTGAAGTTTCAGGACTTTTGGAGCTGTGCAGAATAGGTCTCTAATATTTGCTCCTTTTCCAGCCTAGAATCCTAGCTATTGGCATTCTCCATCTTCATGTAAACCTTGTAAAATAAGGGAGAATAGGCATAAGTATTGTGACATAATGTGTCATAACAGTCCATAATGCAATTAATATCGATATAGAAGCATGATGCAAAATGGACGTATCAACTCCCCCAAGCTTAGACCTTGCTTGTCCTCAAGCGAAAGCCGAAATCGAAAAACATGTCCACATGTTTAGAGATAGAGGTGTCGATAAAAAATAAAATACGGACATGAGGGCATCATGATCATTCTTAGAACATTAACATATATATTGTCATATGATCTATTATGCTAAAGTAACAATTCAATCACAATTTCAAGTATGAATCATAAACTTCATTGAAAACTAACAAACTACAATCTCGATCATTGAAGAAATTCCAATTTATCATAACATCAGAAAGAGTCAAATAAGAGCTTTTCAATAAGTCCACATACTCAACTATCATTTAGTCTTCCATAATTGCTAACACTCACGCGATATTTATGGTTATGAAGTTTTAGACGGACACTGAGAAAGATAGGGGCTTATGGTTTTGCCCCCCAACCTTTTACCTCAAGGGTAATGTCAACCATAATAGTTCATGAAAACTCAGATCCAATTAGCTATATATATATCTGGATCTTTCCAACACATTGTGCTTGCCAAAGGATAAAATGTAAAAGGAATGGTGAAGATCACCATGACTCTTATATAAGGTAGAAGATAAAAGTAAAAGATAGGCCCTTCGCAGAGGGAAGCAGAGGTTGTCATGCGCTTTTATGGTTGGATGCACAAAATCTTAATGCAAGAGAACGTCACTTTATATTTCCACTTGTGATATGGACCTTTATTATGCAGTCCATCACTTTTATTTCTGCCACATCACAAGATTGTATAAAGCTTATTTTCTCCACATTAATAAATCATACATATTTAGAGAGCAATTTTTATTGCTTGCACCGATGGCAACTTACTTGATGGATCTTACTCAATCCATAGGTACGTATGGTGGACTCTCATGGCAAAACTGGGTTTTAAGGATATTTGGAAGCACAAGTAGTATTTCTACTTGGTGCAAAGAACATGGCTAGCATGAGAGTGAAAGTCAAGCTCGACATGTTGGAAGATCCATGACAATATAATTTATCTCAGATGAAAGAAAACATAACCCATTACGTTGTCTTCCTTGTCCAACGTCAACTCTTTAGCATGTCATATTTTAATGAGTGCTCACAATCATAAAAGATGTCCAAGATAGTATATTTATATGTGAACCTATCTTTCTTTATTACTTCCTATTAATTGCAACAATGGCCAAAACTATGTTTGTCAACTCTCAACAACTTTTATTCATCATACTCTTTATATGTGAGCACATTGCTGTCCATAAGATCCATATGATCTCTTTGTTTCTTTTTTATTTCTTCTCTTTTATTTTGTTCCCTCAAGATCATAGCAAAATAATATTGCCCTTGACTCAACACTAATCTTTATTATATATAGCTCACGGACTCGATTACATGGAAGGATCATAAAGCAAAACTCACAACTAGATCATACTAAAACTTTATTCTACTAGATCAAGATATTATCAAAATGATCTAACAAAGAAAAATGGTAAAGATAAAAGTGATGGTGATACGATACCGGGGCACTCCTGCAAGATTGGCAGTTGCCAAGGGGAGTGCCCATGCCCGTGTGATTATGTCTCCTTCTTCGGGGGTGGTGATGTAATATTATTGGCGATGATGCCCCTCAGGATATGATTCTCTTCCTCGAGCTTATTGACTTGCTACTTGAGGTTCATTATTTCCTTATGGAGCTTGCCAGTGACGACTAAAGCTCCTTTCACCCAAGGATGTTGCATAGCTGTGGGAGAACAAGTAACACTCTTTTTCATATTTTCATAAGAAAGAAATCTAACATTGGAAGGGATGACCGAGTTTGGAATAGCTGAGCTCTGTAGTTCCCCCATCGTGAATCCTGCCCAGATACGAGAAGTAACTTCTTGGTCCTCCTCCATGGCATCTATCATTTTCATGTCAGCTTCCATCTCTTCCTTAGTTGAGGGCCCAAAGTGATAGGCATCGCTGTTTTCCCCTGGACCTGGTGTCGGATGAGACACCCGACTCTCCCCAATTGACTCTTGAGAAGACATCTTGCGCTAATCTGCAGCAGAAACAGCTCGAAACAAGAACAGGTGATATTTGTGTGATACGGTGGTCAAAACCTTCGGGAGATTATATAATGAATTTTTACCGACCAAAAGAAGTATCGTGCAAGAAAACAGAGTCCGGAAAGCACACGGGGTGCCCACGAGGCAAGGGGGCGCGCCCTCCACCCTCATGGAAGCCCCGTGTCCTTTCCGGTCTACTTCTTATTTTCCTATTTTTTATATATTCCAAAACAGAGAAATATTGCCGTTAGAACTGTTTTGGAGTCGGTTTACTTACCGTACCACGTACCTATTCCTTTTAGGAGTCTGAAACGTTCCGGAAAGTGTCCCTTATGTATTCCTCCGGGATTACGGTTTCAATAATATTAGTTTCAACATTTATGGGATTACATGAGATATAATGTTTGATTCTCTGGCCATTCACCACCTTCGGATTTGTGCCTTCGAAGTTGTTGATTTTTATGGCACCGGAATGATAGACCTCCTCGATAACGTAAGGGCCTTCCCATTTAGAGAGATGTTTGCCTGCAAAAAATCTTAAACGAGAGTTGTATAGCAATACATAATCACCTACATTGAACTCACGTTTTTGTATCCTTTTGTTATGCCATCTTTTAAGTTTTTCTTTAAACAGCTTGGCATTTTCATAGGCTTGGGTTCTCCATTCATCAAGTGAGCTAATGTCAAATAACCTCTTCTCACCGGCAAGTTTGAAATCATAATTGAGCTCTTTAACGGCCCAATATGCCTTATGTTCTAGCTCAAGAGGTAAGTGACATGCTTTGCCATAAACCGTTTCATAGGGAGACATACCCATAGGATTTTTGTATGCAGTTTTATAAGCCCATAATGCATCATCAAGTTTCTTGGACCAATTCTTTCTAGATCTATTAATAGTCTTTTGCAAAATTAATTTGAGCTCTCTATTGCTTAACTCACTTGACCACTAGACTATGGGTGATAAGGAGATGCAATTCTATGATTAACATCATACTTAGCAAGCATTTTACGAAAGGCACCATGAATAAAGTGTGAACCACCATCAGTCATTAAATATCTAGGGACTCTAAACCTCGGAAAAATAACTTCTTTAAGCATCTTAATAGAGGTGTTATGACCAGCACTACTAGTTGGAATAGCCTGTACCCACTTAGTAACGTAATCAACAACAACTAAAATATGTGTATACCCATTAGCGGAAGGAAAAGGTCCCGTATAATCAAAGCCCCAAATATCAAATGGTTCAATAACAAGTGAATAATTCATAGACATTTCTTGACATCAACTAATATTACCAATTCTTTGACATTCATCACAAGACAAGACAAACTTACGGGCATCCTTGAAGAGAATAGGCCAATAAAAACCGGATTGCAATACCTTGTGTGTCGTTCTATCTCCAGCATGGTGTCCTCCATAGGCTTCGGAGTGACACTTGCGTAGGATCTGTTCCTGTTCATGCTCAGGTACACAACGTCTAATAACACCATCTACTCCTCCTTTATAAAGATGTGGGTTGTCCCAGAAGTAATGCCTTAAATCATAAAAGAACTTTTTCTTTTATTGGTATATGAAACTAGGTGGTATAAATTTAGCAACAATGTAATTAGCATAATCAGCATACCACGGAGCAGTACGAGAAGCATTTATGACATTTAATTGTTCATCGGGAAAGCTATCATCAATAGGTAGTGGGTCATCAAGAACATTCTCTAACCTAGACAAGTTGTCCGCAACGAGGTTCTCAGCTCCATTCCTATCAATAATATGGAAATCAAATTATTGTAGCAAGAGAACCCATCTAATGAGTGTAGGTTTAGCATCTTTCTTTTCCATAAGATATTTAATAGAAGCATGATCATTGTGAATAGTTACTTTAGAATCAACAATATAAGGTCTGAACTTATCACAAGCAAATACAACTTCTAAGAATTCCTTTTCGGTAGTAGCATAATTTCTCTCGGCATTGTCTAGAGTTTTACTAGCATACTGTATAACATTCAATTTCTTATCAACTCTTTGTCCTAGAACAGCACCTACAGCATAATGACTAGCATCACACATAATTTCAAAGGGTAAATTTCAATCAGGTGGCTGAATAATAGGTGTAGAAATCAAAGCTTTCTTTAGTATTTCAAATGCTTCTACACAATCATCATCAAAGACAAAAGGAATATCTTTTTGTAATAGGTTAATCAGAGGCCGAGAAATTTTTGAGAAGTCCTTAATGAACCTCATATAAAAACCAGCATGACCCAGAAAACTTCTTATACCTTTGATGTCCTTGGGACACGGCATCTTTTCAACAGCATCAACTTTAGCTTTGTCAACTTCAATACCTATTTCAGAAATTTTACGCCCCAAGACAATACCTTCATTAACCATAAAGTGGCACTTCTCCCAATTCAAGACAAGATTAGTTTCTTCACATCTCTGCAAAACTTGATCAAGGTTGCTCAAGGAATCATCAAAAGAGGATCCATAAACGGAGAAATCATCCATGAAAACCTCACAAATATTTTCACAAAAGTCAGAGAATATAGCCATCATCCATCTTTGAAAGGTAGCAGGTATTACATAAACCAAAAGGCATATGTCTATAGGCAAAGGTACATAAAGGGCAAGTATAAGTGGTCTTTGCTTGATCATCAGCTGACACAGATATTTGAGAGAAACCAGAGTAACCATCTAGAAAGCAAAAATGTGTATGTTTAGATAATCTTTCTAGCATTTGATCAATAAAAGGCAAAGGGTAATGATCTTTTTAGTAGCTTTATTTAATTTGTGGAAATCAATTACCATCCTATAACCTGTAATAATTCTTTGTGGGATCAATTCATCTTTATCATTAGGAACAACGGTAATACCTCCCTTCTTAGGGACACAATGGACATGACTTACCCACTGACTATCAGCAACGGGATAAATTATACCTGCCTCAAGGAGTTTTAATATTTCCTTTCTTACCACTTATTTCATCTTAGGATTTAGCCGTCATTGGTGATCAATAACTGGTTTGGCATCCTTCTCCAAATTCATTTTGTGTTGACATAGAGTGGGACTAATGCCCTTAAGATCATCAAGAGTATATCCAATAGCAGCACGGTGCTTCTTCAGAGTTTTCAATAATTTCTTTTCTTCATGCTCTGAAAGGTTAGCACTAATAATAACATGATATATCTTCTTTTCATCAACATAAGCATATTTAAGAGTATCAGGTAACGGTTTAAGCTCAAACACGGGATCACCCTTGGGTGGAGGAGGATCCCCTAGGATTTCAATAGGCAAGTTATATTTCAGAATAGGTCCTTGTTTAAAGAATACTTCATCTATTTCCCTTCTGTCATTCATGAACATATCATTTTCATGGTCGAGCAAATATTGTTCTAAAGGATCATTAGGAGGTACAACAATAGAAGCAAGACCAATAATTTCATCCTTACTAGGTAATTCCTCATCACGGGGTTGTCTACGAAATTTAGAGAAGTTAAACTCATGAGACATATCACCCAAACCAATAGTAACAACATACTTTTCGCAGTCTATCCTAGCATTAACAATATTTAAGAAGGGTCTACCAAATATAATGGGACAAAAGCTATCTTGTGGGGAACCAAGAACAAGAAAATCAGCAGGATATTTAACCTTCCCACACAAGACTTCAACATCTCTAACAATCCCAATCGGTGAGATAGTATCTCTATTGGCAAGCTTAATTGTAACATCGACATCTTCTATCTCAGCAGGTGCAATATCATGCATAATTTCTTTCTATAAGGTATGAGGTATTGCACTAGCACTAGCACCCATATCACATAAGCCATGATAACAATGATCTCCTATTTTAACAGAAATAAAAGGCATGCCTATAATAGGTCTATGTTTATTCTTAGCACCAGGCTTAGCAATTTTAGCAGTTTCTTCAAAGAAATAAATAACCTGCCCATCAATATTATCGGCCAACAGATCTTTAACCATAGCAATATTAGGTTCAACTTTAATCTACTCAGGGGGTTTGTGTGTCCTAATATTACTCTTGTTGACTATAGTTGAAGCTTTAGCATGATCCTTAATTCTAACAGGGAAAGGTGGTTTCTCAACATAAGCAGTGGGAACAACAGGATCATCATAAGTGATAGTTTTTCTTCAACTTTAATAGGTGCAACTACTTTTGTTTCAATGCGAGAATTATATTTAAACCACTTCTCCTTAGGGAGGTCAACATGAGTAGCAAAAGATTCACAGAAAGAAGCTACTATCTCAGAGTCAAGTCCATATTTAGTGCTAAACTTACAGAAAACATCAGTATCCATAAAAGATTTAACACAATAAAACTTAGGTGCAATACCTGACTCCTTACCTTCATTGAGATCCCAATCTTCAGAGTTGTGTTTAATCCTCTCCAATAATCCCATCTAAATTCAATAGTCTTCATCATAAAAGAACCAGTACAAGAAGTATTGAGCATGGAGCGATTGTTGTCAGAAAGCCGAGCATAAATTTTTTGAATAATCATTTCTCTTGAGAGCTCATGATTGGGGCATGAATATAACATTGACTTAAGCCTCCCCCAAGCTTGAGCGATGCATTCTCCTTCGCGAGGCCAAAAATTATATATATAATTACGATCAAGATGAACAAGATGCATAGGATAAAACTTCTGGTGAAATTCCAATTTCAATCGCTTATAGTCCCATGATCCCATATCATCACAGAGCCTATACCATGTCAATGCATCTCCCTTCAAAGATAAAGGGAAGACCTTCTTCTTTATAACATCATTGGGCATACCTGCAAGCTTAAATAATCCACAAACTTCATCCACATAGATTAAATGCAAATCGGGATGCAATGTTCCATCTCCTGCAAAAGGATTAGCTAGCAGTTTCTCTATCATACCCAAAGGAATTTCAAAGTAAACATTTATAGTAGGTTCAGTAGGTTGAGGGGTAACTAATTGTGGTTCCGGATGAGGTGAAGATACCCCAAACAAACCCCTCAAAGGATTATGTTCCATAGTAACAAGTGACAGTAAATTTCAGCACACTATATAAAATTTTCCTTACCAAAGGCGCTTCACTCCCCGGCAACGGTGCCAGAAAAGAGTCTTAATGACCCACAAGTATAGGCGATCTATCATAGTCCTTTCGATAAGTAAGAGTGTCGAACCCAACGAGGAGCAGAAGGAAATGATAAGCAGTTTTCAGCAAGGTATTCTCTGCAAGCACTGAAATTATCGACAACAGATAGTTTTGTGATAAGGAAATTGGTAACGAGTAGCAAGTAATAAAAGTAAATAAGGTGCAGCAAGATGGCCCAATCCTTTTTGTAGCAAAGGACAAGCCTGGACAAACTATTATATGAAAGAAAGCGCTCCCGAGGACACATGGGAATTATTGTCAAGCTAGTTTTCATCACGTTCATATGATTCCCGTTCAGTACTTTCATAATTTGATATGTGGGTGGACGGGTGCTTGGGTGTTTTCCTTACTTGGACAAGCATCCCACTTATGATTAACCCCTATTGCAAGCATCCGCAACTACAATAGAAGTATTAAGGTAAACCTAATCATAGCATGAAACATATGGATCCAAATCAGCCCCTTATAAAGCAACGCATAAACTAGGGTTTAAGCTTCTGTCACTCTAGCAACCCATCATCTACTTATTACTTCCCAATGCCTCCCTCTAGGCCCGAACAATGGTGAAGTGTCATGTAGTCGACGTTCACATGACACCACTAGAGGGATGACAACATACATCTCATCAAAATATTGAACGAATACCAAATTCACATGACTACTAATAGAAAGACTTCTCGCATGTCCTTAGGAACAAATGTAACTACTCACAAAGCGTATTCATGTTCATAATCAGAGGGGTATTAATATGCATATTGGAGCTGAACGTATGATCTTCCACCAAGTAAACCAACTAGCATCAACTACAAGGAGTAATCAACACTACTAGCAACCCACAGGTACCAATCTGAGGTTTGGATACAAAGATTGGACACAAGAGATGAACTAGGGTTTGAGATGAGATGGTACTGGTGAAGATGTTGATGGAGATTGACCCCCTCCCGATGAGTGGATAATTGATGATGACGATGGTGATGATTCCCCCCTCCCGAAGGGAAGTTTCCCCGGTAGAATAGCTCCACCGGAGCCCTAGATTGGTTCCGCCAAGGTTCCGCCTCGTGGAGGCGGAGTTTCGTCCCGTAAGCTTGCTTATTATTTTTTCTTGGACGAAAGACCTCATATAGTAGAAGATGGCCATCGGAGGGCCACCAGGGGGCCCACGAGGCAGGGGGGCGCGCCCGCCACCCTCGTGGTCAGGGTGTGGCCCCCCTCTGGAACTTTCTTTGCTCTGTATTTTTTATATATTCTGGAAATAACTTCCTTGAAGTTTCAGGACTTTTGGAGCTATGTAGAATAAGTCTCTAATATTTGCTCCTTTTCCAGCCCAGAATCCCACCTACCGGCATTCTCCCTCTTCATGTAAACCTTGTAAAATAAGGGAGAATAGGCATAAGTATTGTGACATAATCTGTAATAACAGTCCATAATGCAATAAATATCGATATAGAAGCATGATGCAAAATGGACGTATCAATATTCTATTCCACCCATAGTGCTATGTCCATGGCTCGCGCTCATGTATTGCGTGAAAGTTGAAAAGTTTGAGAATACTAAAGTATGAAACAATTGCTTGGCTTGTCATTGGGGTTGTGCATGGTGAGAGCATTTTTGTGTGACAAAAATGAAGCATAGCCAAACTATATGATTTTGTAGGGATAAGCTTTCTTTGGCCATGTTATTTTGAGAAGACATAATTGCTTGGTTAGTATGCTTGAAGTATTATTATTTTTATGTCAATATTAATCTTGTGTCTTGAATCTTATGGATCTGAATATTCTTGCCACAATAAAGAAGATTGCATTGGTAAATATGTTAGGTAGCATTCCACATCAAAAATTCCGTTTTTACCATTTACCTACTCAAGGACGAGCAGGAATTAAGCTTGGGGATGCTTGATACGTCTCCAACGTATCTATAATTTTTGATTGTTCCATGCTATTATATTATCAACCTTGGATGTTTTATATGAACTTATATGCTATTTTATATGATTTTTGGGACTAACCTATAAACCTAGAGCCTAGTGCCAGTTTCTGTTTTTCCTTGTTTTCGAGTATCGCAGAAAAGGAAAAGCAAACAGAGTCCAATTGACCTGAAATTTCACGGAGTTCATTTTTGGACCAGAAAAAGCCCACGGAGTACCGGAGATCGGCCAGAAGAATCCCGAGGCCACCACGAGGGTGGGGGGCGCGCCCTACCCCCTGGGCGCGCCCCCTACCTCGTGGCCTCCATGGGGACCTCTCTGACTTATTCCCGACTCCAACACCTCTTATATAATCCAAAACTTGCAGAAAGAAACCTAGATCGGGAGTTCCACTGCCGCAAGCCTCTGTAGCCATCAAAAACCAATCTAGACCCATTCCGGCACCCTGCCAGAGGGGGGAATCCCTCTGCGGTGGCCATCTTCATCATGTCGATGCTCTCCATGACGAGGATGGAGTAGTTCACCCTCGAGGCTTGAGGGTATGTACCAGTAGCTATGTGTTTGATCTCTCTCTCTCTCTCTCTCTCTCTCTCGTGTTCTTAGTTCACACGATCTTGATGTATCACGAGCTTTGCTATTATAGTTGGATCTTATGATGTTTCTCCCCCTTTACTCTCTTGTGATGGATTGAGTTTTCCCATTGAAGTTATCTTATCGGATTGAGTCTTTAAGGATTTGAGAACACTTGATGTATGTCTTGCATGTGCTTATCTGTGGTGACAATGGGATATCATGTGACCCACTTGGTGTATGTTTTGGTGATCTACTTGCGAGTTCCGTGACCTCGTGAACTTATGCATAGGGATTGGCACACGTTTTCGTCTTGACTCTCCGGTAGAAACTTTGGGGCACTCTTTGAAGTTCTTTGTGTCGGTTGAATAGATGAATCTGAGATTGTGTGATGCATATCGTATAATCGTGCCCACGGATACTTCAGGTGACATTGGAGTATCTAGGTGACATTAGAGTTTTCGTTGATTTGTGTCTTAAGGTGTTATTCTAGTATGAACTCTAGGATAGATTGAACGGAAAGAATAGCTTCGTGTTATTTTACTACGGACTCTTGAATAGATCGATCAGAAAGAATAACTTTGAGGTGGTTTCGTACCCTACAATAATATCTTCGTTTGTTCTCTGCTATTAGTGACTTTGGAGTGACTCTTTGTTGCATGTTGAGGGATAGTTATATGATTCAATTATGTTATTATTGTTGAGAGAACTTGCACTAGTGAAAGCACGAACCCTAGGCCATGTTTCCTAGCATTGCAATACCATTTTCGCTCACTTTTACCACTTGCTACATTGCTGTTTTAATATTTTCATATTACAAAAACCTATATCTACCATCCATATTGCATTTGTATCACCATCTCTTCGCCGAACTAGTGCGCTTATACAATTTACCATTGTATTGGGTGTGTTGGGGACACAAGTGACTCTTTGTTATTTGGTTGCAGGGTAGTTTGAGATAGACCATCTTCATCCTACACCTCCCACGGATTGATAAACCTTAGGTCATCCACTTGATGAAATTTGCTACTGTCCTACAAACCTATGCACTTGGAGGCCCAACAACGTCTACACGAAGAAGGTTGTGTAGTAGACATTACACCGCAGCGGTGGCCCGAACCAGTATAAATCTTATGTTCCTTTGTTCTGCAAGTTCGACATGCTAAGACTTGAGATTGTGGTGAGGGCGAGAGCTAGAGCGGGAGAGATCTTCGTGCGCACCAGAGTGCTCGAACCTTAAGTGTATTGCCGGAACCCGAAATCTGACAAATATATACATGCTTTGAATGTGCATGAAATCATCACCTCTATATATAAATTCTCCAGAGATGGAAAACATCGCAGCAAGCCAATAATTATGTTCAGATCAAAACTAAACAATCCAATATATAAGATCTTGACAGAATCCAGCAGCATTGATAGGCTATCCATGGCCGAACTCTTCATTGAGCATCTAACATAATATTAGTACCCAAAGTGTACTCCAAGATGATATAAAACTTATGCGCACAAATGAAAAATGTAGCTTATGTTTACAAATGTGTAGATAATAATATACGGTACCTGAATAAGTGTGGAGCCAAACACCAACTTGTTGTGATCATCAAACAGATCACGAATTACACCAAAGGTCTCCAGTTTGGGCGCAGAGATGACATTTATTTGCGAAGGTGTATAACAATTATGAAGGAGCAACCTTTGAAGTGAAGGGGCATCTTCGATGATGAGCCGCTGTCCTTCAAAACAAATTCCAATGCTTTTAAGGTGAGGCAACTTTATTTTGAGACAACTAATAGGGATTTCTATTCCCAAAACAACCAGCAAGCGCTCCAGGGCAGGGCAACGGAGTGGATGATGTTGTGTAGTGAGGCCTCCGACAGATAAACCACCACAAGCGAAAGTTTTTTTAGCAGTGAGAGTCGAAGCATTTGTACCAGATCGTCTAGTAGATGGCACCGAGCGAAGGTGGCGGTGTGGAGAGAGGAGGAAAACCGCGAGATGGACAATGGTGGTGTGGGCACGAATTCTTGGCATGTTCGTGGTAATGGTAGAACTCAAACTGCTGGAGTTTTCCGAATTCAGGGGATGTCCACCAAGCGTCCACCGTGCCGGGAATGGACAGCATGTAGCATGTCGGGATGCAGAGGCATTGAACGGGGCCCTGCTGGTGAGAGGAGACGATGGCTTTGAGGAGATCAAATTCAGAAATGATATATATCTGACGACAGTCAAGATTGAGCAGCGCAGTGCGCAATAGAGGGCGCCACTGAGTTGAGAGGACTTGTGTGCGGCAGCAATCCTTGGTGGGGAGAAGCGAGATGATCTCCTCAAGGATGACGTCTGGGAGATCGCTGATGCGGTCCACTGAAGATTCTACCGGTTCCTCAGATCCGGGTGGGGGGGGGGGCTCGCCGCTTCTCCCCGCGCTGCCGGGTGCGGGATCTACAACCGGCGTCGACACTGGCGGGAGCCTCATCTTCTTGGCATTGGGATCCATTTTCCTTGTGGGCGTCGCGCCGAGCTCACGGGTTTGAGTAGAGTAGCCAGAGACGAGCCTAGTGGCAGTGCGAGTGGGGAAGAAGGAGGGCTTGGGTTTTCTGCAGGAGTGGAAGAAGAGGAGCAGGCGTTTTCTGTACTAGTGAGGAAGAAGGTGAGCGGGGTTTTTTTGGACGAGTGAGGAAGATGGGGAGCGGGGGGAATTTGGGGGCGACGGAAGCGGGAGAGTCCAGCGAGCTGTAGTATAAGTGGAAGCGAGGAGGAAGCAGGGTTTTCATGGGATCGCCCCCTCTTTAAGAAATATGGGCTTCTCCTCGCAAAAAACAAAAAAAAATGGGCTTTGACATGGATAGGCTTTTATATCGGCCCAGTCGGCTGCCCATGTTTCGTACTAGAGGGCCTTGTGCTAGATGTAGCCCAAGACACTCTCCAGCGTATTGCCCATTCGAAAGAAAAAAAGAGACGCCTCCAGCTTATGGCTACTTATCGGTAACCTTTTTCAACTTGGCATCCACCAAATTAGAGGATGCGGTACTGGATGCAGACACTCACACTGGTCGCGTAGCGCGGCAAAGTGAGGTGTCAAATAACAGGCCTACAATATACTTACTAGATTGTGAAGGTTCACATGCTAGTCAACATTTACATTAAACTAAGCTTCAGAAGATACGGTATGCACACTAACATTCAGAAGAACAAAAGTTCAGCATGTTTATGCATCTCAATGATTCACCATACTATAACCAATGCAAAGCCATGAGAAGGTGTGGAAATAAAGAAAATCGGTCGATGCTTCTCTTAGCAAAGGTCCTCCCTAGGCACGCATTAATTTCCTTAATTTCCTGGGCATGCTTGTTTCTTCTCAATGTTGCGAGCACTTTGAGCATGTTGGCAACTCCACAGCTAGCTAGCTGCCTCATCTTGTAATTGATGCTGACACATTTACGGCAAACACATGAGGCAATAGAGATGACTCAACATGAGTCCATATTGTGCAGTTCCCCTAAAATCATCTTCATTGTCTTGAATCTGAAAAGATAGGAAAACAATAGCTATACTTAAACGTTGTTGCAAAACAGTAGCACATATCAATAGCTCGGCATGACAAAACATGATCATCTGGACGAAGGGGATACTGACCTGCCTGAGGAAGATTATATATAATTTCATAAGTCCTTGGTTGATTTCCACCTTCGGCTGCACTGCTTGTTTGCTACTCCACACATGACAGGATCGTTCCGCACTACAATCAGCAAGTCAACATATGAATAAGCTTATTTCATCTTACGGTAGTGATTGTACCTAGTTACAAATGTAGGAATACCTGCAGCACCATGAGGTTAGCTAACAGCAGGTAGATCCAGCCATATATGTTTTGTGCGATGCTACCAAAATTGAGGTTTGTATCCCTTCCCGTTATGAGAATTCTTCTTGAAGTTGGTAGAATGTGACGGCTTTTCTTTGCATCAAACTTGCCTTTCCCCTAAGATTTGTTCTTATTGTTTTGGGGCTGGTTGGGCTACAAGTTCTTCTCGTGTACCATGAGGGCAATAGAAGCTCCCTCAGCGACCCAATCACGTGTGTATTTTGCTCTCGCCTTCTCTTCAAAATGAAGAGTGCTAATGAGATCTGAAACAGAAAACTCATGTCTCTTGTTTTTCAGAGAAGTAGCAAAATCGTTCCACAAAGGTGGAAGCTTGGCGATGATGGTCCCAGCAACAAATTTGTCCAGCAAAACGCACTTGAAGTACTCAAGTTCCTTAGCGAGTGACTGTATCTCATGAGTCTGCTGAACAACAGAGCGCTCATCAGTCATCTTGTAGTCATAGAATTGCTCCATGATGTACAACTCATTGCAAGCGCCCGAGGCCCCAAACATGGCCTCGACTGCATCCCACATGTCTTTGCCGCTGTCAAACAACATATATGAATCCACAATGGAATCGACAAGAACACTCAACAGGGCGGCTTTGAAGAAGGTATCCATATTCTCAAAAGCTTCCTGCTGTGTAGGATTAAGATCGTCCTCAGGCTTACCCTTAGTGGAATCATAGTAGTACATGATCTGAAACCAATATACTGCTCTTGTGCGCCACCTTTTATATTGCACCCCCTTAAAAGTAGGTGGCTTCAAAAGAGCAGCAAAACCACTTGGAGTAAATTGCCTATAATCAGGTTTTTGGATTGGATTGTTGAATATATGAGCAATTTACTATGAGATGTAATCTGAATCAACAGTAAATAGATCATGATGAAAATTGCAAAGATCAAAGTAATGATGCGGACTAAACCAGGAGGACAGAATCACATACTATACAGCGGGAGCAGAACCGCTGTGGTTGATGTTGTCACTCATGTCATTGATGAAGAGGTTACCGAGGTCGGGGAAGAAGGTTGTTGTTGAGGAAGTCATCGCTGGAAGCAGTCACAGGAGTGTGCTCCCCAAAAACCTGATCGCCCCTCTCCCGTACATGATCACGAAAGGCGTGGTTCCGAGGACTGTTGTCCCTTCTCGCAATGCACACCGGAAGGAGGGATGGAGATGAATTGCGTGGCAGCGCTAAGATCTGGAATGGTGTGAAACCATATGATACATCGGCAGCTAGGGTAGAGCTTGTCATGTCGGTCGTGCGAGTAAGACCAAGTAGTATAATAGTAGGCCTTTGTCCCAAACCCCACGTCCAAGTCAATAATAGCCCCACTATCCAAAAGAATCAGAAATGGCTAAGTAATTAAGGCATCCGTTAGTTATTAATTAATGACTTAGTAAATTTTCTGACTCACACCACACTTAGAGCATGGTTAATAGTATAGCTAACATCTAGCTATATGAAGTTGACACATCATCTAGAACCAACCTAATACGAAGCCTGCTGACAATAGTTAGTCCCTTTAGTATAATACTATATCATTAATAATGGCCCCACCTTTTGTATCACAAAGTATGTGTAGTCTGAAATGCCGGGCGTGCACCGGGCGGTGCCCTCGGTCGGCGCGCCGCTTCAACAGCAGAAGCAGTGAGAGATCATGTCGCCCTGACTTGCCATCAATGTGGAGCAGCGTGCTCAGCTGGCGCCGGGCGGGAAGGTTTCGATTTTTGATTCAATTGTTGTGCTGCTACCGTCCAATATTCGCGTGTCGTTCTTTCTAGAATAAAATAAGGAAGTACTCCTACTTATGTTACTCCCACTATGGCTAGCCTTGCGCTTGGCTCTTCGCCTCTTCCGGAAGTCAAAGAATAATGGTTGTACTACAGTAGTACTTCTGGCAATCTGACACCAAATGAACTACGGCACGTCCACCGCTTGTAAGCAAAAGTTTATCCTCATGCTGAGAGCTACCGTGCACACGTTGGCGAGGGAGATGGTGTAGTAAGCTAGCTTCTCGTCGTTCTGCGAGTTGACGGGACACATCAAAGTTATTTAGTACGTACTCTCTCCAAAAAAGGGATGACCATGTCATGGCTACCACCCCCTGCTCCGTTGTTGAGTACGTGCACTATTCACATGCCATCGAGGAGAAAAAATATTGCGTATAGGAGTAGGTGCCATCGAAGTGCATGACTGACTTATGCACTGCTTATCTGATTATCTCCATTTTCTTGCATGACACGTGCACATTGATGCTAGATGTCTCACGTGTTGGCAAAAGGATGAACAAAGCTCATGTAAAAAATAGTGGAAGAACGTAGATTTCCGACGACCAAGAAAGAGCAAGGAACCTCGCGGTAGAACGTCTACAAGGAACCTTGCATGTTTTCCCCTGTTTTTTGCTGCCTGCCCGCCTATAAACAAATAAAAGAACATGAACTCTTCGCAAACCACTAGAGACGATACATCATGATGCTAAGTTGAAGATATTTTATTTGTTTATATTGATAACCACGCAAGAAGCCACACATGTACAGGACGCATGCAGCCATGCATGTACACACGCCAACACACTAATTCATGCCGATCCAACTCATGCACAAACATGCATAGCATGCAGCACACAACACACGTACACAACACATGCATGCACACACACTCGGCCGTAGAATGCACGTGAATAACACATGCATGCACACACTCTTGGCTGCATGGAGGCATGCGCCATCTGCGGTGACGTCCGGTTCGTCGTGCTAGGGCGAA
The DNA here is from genome assembly GCF_018294505.1 of Triticum aestivum. Classification (NCBI taxonomy): domain Eukaryota; kingdom Viridiplantae; phylum Streptophyta; class Magnoliopsida; order Poales; family Poaceae; genus Triticum; species Triticum aestivum. Next base: position 256,802,305 of record NC_057800.1, read on the forward strand.
TCTAGCACACAACGGCGCCTACGCATCTCTTGCAGCACCTCTTTGCCGTCGTTGCTCAATGACTAGCCGGAGACGAAGACGATCGTAGCCCCGGCCTTAGAGCTAGCACCGATGGAAAAGCACGCACGCTGCACGCACACGAGCACGTACGGAGTGCCCACAATGTGGTGCGTCCCCAGTCGCCTCTACTCCTTCTGTGCACGTTGTCTATGAAGGCGGCTGCATGACTAATGATAATGTGGGTGAGGTCTTCTAGGACTCAGATGATGACGAGGAGGGTGTCTCCAACAGCGTTCCTCGGCTTGCGCCTCTTGCATCACAGTGGTTGAGCTTGGAGTCATTCATCTGGTACAGGTGGCATCTCAGATCTGGACACAAGGTGACGTGCTAGGAATTCAAACACCTACATTTACTAGTATGTATACACGTGCAAGGAACGTCTTAATATTACTGTTCCGTGCAACGCACGGGCACCTTACTATAGATTAGTACGACCAAAAATTGAACTAACATTATATATAGTACGATAAATGCCGATGCAAGTCACCTAGAATTATATCATTGAAAACTATGTTCAAATACGAATCCAATGATATAGTTTTTGTTGACATGCACTAACATTTTGTCAGTTAAATCTTCAGTCAATAAATGGGGGACTAATAAACCATGACCGATGTAGTACTAGTGTAGAGGGTGGCGCTGCACGCGAGTCTCCCGGCACTAAAGCCGTCATATCACAAAACCCAACCACTAATAAGTGGCCTGGTAAAATAAACGGACAAGCAACCATCACATCCCTCTGTCTTGATTGTTCTACAATATAGGTGAGGTAGCAGCAGTGTACTATTCATGTGAACCCTACTGATATTGGCCGTTGGATTTAGAAGATCAACGGTTATGATTAATGTTCTTAGTCCGACTTAAAGTTGGTACACTATATAGTAGTATAGATATAGATATAGAAACCTACGTGGAATGTGAGAAACCAACTCTGGCCACACACATCCTTTCAGGAGCAGGACGCCGGCCAAGCTCCTCCTTCCACCACTTTGTCCACTCTTTCGGCGGCATCCGACAAGCAGGAAGAGAAGTTCTCCGGTATAAAAGCCATATGGGTGGCCCGCCGAGCCCGGCAGCACGCTTCTCCACCTACCTAACCTAGACCGTCGGAGGTAGTTGCCGCACTAAGCCAGCGCGTGGTTCCGCAACTGGCCTCTCCAATACAGCTCGAGGAAGAGTGCCGACTTGCTCCACGCCGGCTTGTCAGGGAGCATGACGGCACGGGCATCGTTGCTGCCCTTGACGCCGTTGCGTCGTATAGCGCCTCCAGTGTCTGCGACTGCGTCATCCGCCGTCGACGCGCGCGTAGCCACGACATGCAGGCAGAGAAAGAAACCGCCCGGATGTCGATGAGGTGATGCGGTTACACGAATGTGTACAAGGTGACGGGCAGCACGTCTTCCCCCGCCGCCATCATCGAGGAAAAGTAGAACACGGGAGGCCGCCGCCGATTGTATCCCATGAAGGCCATCGCCGAGGCGACGCCGGCAAATATAGCCGGTGTCTTGCTCGATTCTTCTTCTGCCGAATGCTAGAGGAGGACAAAGAGATCGGGCAGCGACCATTTAGATTAGGTATTTTAATTCTACCAGGCTGGTTGTAATGGGAGTATTATAAGTAGTATCATGCATGCCAACTACTCCCCCCCCCCGTTCCTAAATATAGGAGTATTATAAGAGCATGGTTAATAGTATAACCAGCTAATGGCTACATGACACTGCCATGTCATCTATAGCCAACCTTGTAGCCTTCAAGTATAATACTCCCTTCGTCTAGGTGTCATCTTATGAAAACCAAATAATCCCAAAATACTTAGGCACGATGCATTAACTTCTACCATGTTTCTTGTTTCTTGACATATCAACCAAAGAGATGTGGGTGTGCATGCTTTTAATGACTTGAGACTAGCAAACATGACATGCAGTGGTTAGTTCATTGCATGCAATGCTATTAATTAGCAAATAAACATTAAGTTCTCTCGTCTCTTCCGAAAGTCGAACAATGATGATGGTACTACAGTTGATAGTGTACGTACTAGTAAGCAAAGCTTCTCCTCATTTGCGAGTAGACCGGACACATCAAAAGTAGTGCATTAGTCTCCAAAAAGGGTTGACCATGTCCATGTCTACCATCCCGTGCTCCGTCATTCAGTGTGTGCTTCTCTTTGTTCTGCGAGTTGATGGGACACATCAAATTTAAGACGTATTTAGTACTCTCTCCAAAAAGGGTCGGCCATGTCCATCAGTCCATGGCTACCATCCCGTGCTCCGTCATTGAGTACGTGCAGTATTCACGTGCCATCGAGGAGGAAAAATATTACATAGCACTAGGTGCCATCGTAGTGCACGACTCACTTACACACTGCTTATCTCCATTTTTCTTGCATGACACATGCACCTTGATGCTAGATGTCCCGCATGTTGGCAAAAGGATGAACAAAGCTCATGTCAAAATAAAGAGTGGAAGAACATAGATTCCTGATGACCGAGAAGGAGCAAGGAACCTCATGGTGGAGCATCTGCACTCATAGTATTTTACATTATTTAGCGATATAAAATCAACCAATCATCTCCACGATAGACCGGAAGAGTATGAAACACCAGCCCAGTGTAGTTACATCATACTGTATGTGGCCAACCCACGCTATCACCATATTTCTTGGCCTCCGTGCGACACCTAGCTCTAGTAATCCACCAGCCCGTATCGCTTCTCGCTCCTCGTCTCTCTCAAAGTGCGACGGGCTGGCATTTTTGCCATGTATTGAGGTCGGTTAACTCATCACATGTTAGCGACATGCCAAGAGCATTCTAAAAATAATTACAGTACTCTATTTTTATGCCAAGAAGAGGAAGCGCATTGACCGACGGACCAAACAAGACAGGCGTTCCGTGCCATGAGTGGGTCCAGTTTCTCATTTTGAACTTGTTTGGTGTAGTAGTAACACTTGGTTTTGACTATTGGTAAGATTTTATATACTCCCTCTATCTAGTGAATAGGTCATCTTAGATTGTGCACCGTGACCAAGGAGGAGGGGAAAACGAGAGAAATTAATATTTATTTGCTAATTAATAGCATTGCATGCAATGAACTAACCATTGCATGTCGTGTTTGGTAGTCTTAGTCATTGAAAACATGCATGCCCCACATCTCTTATTGGTGGATATGTCAAGAAACAAGAAATGAGGTGGGAGTTAATGCACCATGCCTAAGTATTTTAGGATTATTTGGTTTTCGTAAGGTGACTTATACACCTAGACGGAGGGAGTAGGGACTAATGTATTCTTCGAGGATGCCTTTGACTATTGATAAGATTTTATATAATTTGAAAATTATACCATTTGAAGATTATGTCACGTTCCATTTTCGAAAAGAAAAAAGATCCTTTCACGTATGAATTTGACTGTATGCTTTGAGCAACTTGCATGTCCTATACTGCTCCTGTTTGGATACTCTAACTTAGCTAGAGGTTAGACTAACTCATGACTAACCCTAAACTAACTGTAGCCAAAGAGGTGTTTCGGTGACAGGGTTAGATTGACAATAAATGCACTTGATGGAGAGAGAAGTGATTTTCCAGTGGGCCCAAGGAGGTACTTACTGTGGGAAAGGTGAAGTGATGGTTGCTTCGCCCGAGAAACCTATTACTTTGGGAATATGTGAGTACCAGCGGATTCAAGGAACAATGAAATGATGGTTGCTTCATCCGAGCGACTTACTGTGGCGAAGGTGGGGCTATGTGATTTGACTGCTCACTAGTCATTACTAATGCGGCACAATGACCAGGGTGAATCTTTCCCTGCAGTTGTGCACTTAATATTGTTGCACGGCAGGTGGAGCCGGATGAAGGATGTCCCACATGTCGGCGAAATGAAGTTGAATTGTTTCTGGCATTGCTATCAATCCTTCAGGATTTGTTTATATGTACACATAATTTTAATGAAATTGTACTGTCATGATATGAAGGTTTCAACTTTGGCTCCCGCGGGAAAAAAAGTTTCAACTTAGGATTCATGTGTCCTCTTGCCTCAAGATTATCTCATTACAACATTCCATCAAATACAAATGAAACTACCATGGCTGCTAATGCATCTCAATGGTTCGCAGATTAGCGCGAATATTCACATCACAACTAAAGACAAAGTTGTTAGAACATGTCCATTTCCTGGGCACAGTGTTCATTGCTTGGCAGCTAGTTTCACCCAGCGCTGTAGCCAAAAAGGGGATGTACGGAGGACACCACAATCCGATCATTTTGTACAGCTCCACTAAAATCGAGCTGACCATCCCTGTTTGCAAAGATATCCAGTCAGTATGATTACAATAATAATGGAACTAGATGATGAAACATAACACAGACAAATAGAGGCCAATCACGTCTGCGATCTCTCTTTAGGACTAACTACTTGTTGGAGAAGATTAGGCAGGACTTGGATGAGGAGGATAGCAAAACCAATCTCCCTTTCTATAGTCCCATAGAAATGTAAAAATGTTGCCTGTGTGACATTTTGGCAGAACTGCACAAAACACTCTTAAGAAAAAAAAGTGATGTGTGCAGTTCACCAAAAGGTTGCAATAGCAACGAGGTGAAATGGCTAGCCCTGTTTGCAAAAAAGAGGTAGAAAGGAAACAATTACTGGCGAATAACATGAGTTGAAGACACATACGCCGACAAAAAAGAAGCATATTCCATGTAATAAGGGAAAGATAGCAGCATGGTGGTGTATCAAAAATGGTTTGGGGACGAGATTGCAAGATGGAAAGTACACCGGCCGAGATACGTTTTAAGCAAACAACTAAAGAAGATCCACGTGCAGCAACGTGGGAAGATGGGCAGTGGAGCAAGGCCGGAGGAAGTTGTACTTGAGGGTCGTTGGGTTGTTACTAGGAGGGCGCCGACAGCTGGGATCTGCCCATATTGCAGCAGCGAGCAAGTGGCGAAGGCCCTACCGTGTCGGAGCTTGGTCAGAGAGAACGGCGGGTACCGCAGATCGGGACGTGCTGCCTCAATGTCGTCGAACGGAGAAACGATGCACATCCTCCCTTTTTGCCGGCGGACGGGATGCGGTCGGATCACTGACCAACTATGAGAGAGAGGCCACCGCTGCCTTGTGTGAGATGGTGTGACGAGAGACAAACCCAGGCAGGCAGGCTCCGTTGTATATAGTGGAGTGGATTTTCCCCTTTTCCCCACGGCAATCGTTTTATATTCTGTACTACGCGCCATTGAGGAGGAATATACAACTTTATTTAATACAAACACTTCAAGTCAAACTTTGTTCCGTCTAGGCATGGTACCCGACCCTCCTTCGAGTAAACTACCACTACACGCATTTGGGTGGGTGTGAGGGAGATGGTTTGTGTGAAACCGAGGAAACGTGTCGATGATATTTCAAATAAAAAATGTAACATATGCAATGTATGTGAAACAAAGTCATGGATATATCATATATAGAGGGAGCGATCCACGAGAAGAGAGTGGAGGGATCATCGGTGTGAGATATTGATAGAATCAAAAACAGGGATGAAGTGTGTGGTTGCGCGATCGATAAAGAGTGCCATCGAATTTGTGTTTGCCCATGTCAAAGATACAGGGCGACTGGCCTACTGGAATTTGAGAGGGCAGAGGTGCAGTTTTTCTCTATGGCATGGATACCTACCTACAATGTTCGACTATCGGTGGGGGGGGAGGGGCAGAGACCTAACTATATAGAGGTAGATCGACTAGTATATGTCTGGAGAAGGAGAGAGACCTAGCTATGTATATAGGGAGATCGATCGGCATCCATGGATATGTGTTGTAGAGGAATACGGTTGGAAGAAAGAAAAAGGTAGAGTGTCGTAGGGTTGGTGGTGGAGTGGCGTCTCACAAATGGTGGGAGAGGCCTGCTGGACAAACGGAGGGTACGAGTGCAATATCAATAAGAGAGGGCGGGGATGTCTGTCTGTCTATGCACGTGACGGGTCGAGAGGTACGCAAGGATTATGAGGGGAGATGATATGGTTGTGGCAAGCATACGTAACTACATAGGAAGATCAACTGTCGTGTGTCCGAGAAAGGGAGAGACATAACTAGTCAGGTAAGTCTATCGGTGCGTGGGGAAAAGAATTATAGTCGACCTAGCTATATGTAGGGAGATCAGTACGTATACATGCATGCATGTGTTAGAAGCAAATAAGGTCCAGAGAGACAGACAGGGGGAGAGGGGTGTGGCTAGGAGGTGGTGCGAGAGGCCTACTATGTCGAGGGGGGAGGAGTGTGCGACTATGAGATCGATGAAAAGAGGGGCGAGAGTGTGCTCCTGTGTGGAACCGTATTGGACATAGGGGGCATGGATGGTGAGAAGAGAAGAGGGGAAGTATGCGTTTCTGGTAGGCACACTTGGCTAGAGAGGTATATCGACCGGTGTGTGCCGGAAAAAAGGAGTCGGGGGGCCTACACATACCGCGGGTGAACGACCTAAAGAGAAATAACAAACATACGCGATGGAGGGGACGCCGAGGGAAGGTGAGAGGGGGGCAGGCGTGTGCATGCACGATAGAAAATTAGCGCTAGCTAGCCATAAAGAGATGAGGATCGTGAAGGTGTTAAAGACAAACATAGATCATAATTCATTATAAAAAAGTGGATATGGATACTTGAAGAAGATATCATAATGTAGAACATTGATTATAATTTGGGCTAATTTGTGGCTTTTGCAGCTCAGGGCTAAATACTTGTCATAATGTAGGGGGCGGGGCACTATACTTTGTGTGATAAACACGGTGTACGTATGGAACATGGTTTAGATTATGAATATATAGTTAGTACATCAAATGTACTATTATTTGGAATCAACATCAAGTGTATTGAAAAGATTGAATTCGAGTTCACATAGTACACATAGTTCATATCTATCTCTATAGTAATCAAGTGGGGGTGTTGTTAAGGTAATACACGAATGATGGTTGAAGTTGGCAACAATCATGATTGTAGATTCTTATTGAAATAGAGAAACAAATTCAAATTTAGTTCGAATTGCAGCGGTAGTATAAACATTTGGAATGCACTAAAATGTTGGTATGAGTAGGTTACATGCATTATACAGCCAGTGAAAAAAATTAATTGGACATAACATGGATTCATACTCTCTCTTTGTGTAGCTTTGAATACCATTTGTATAGTAAAACGGGACAAGACTCTCTCTTTGTGTGGTGTGAATAGTTTTATTTTTTCGTTTTTTTCGTTGAGGGAAGTGCGAATTGATTTGGTAGGTACAAGTACAATATTACACGTTAGGCTTGTCCCTAAAATTCAACCCGCACCTTGTTATATCCAAAAATTGTGATAACGTGCTCCCAAAACTGGCGCCTTCGCAACCCGCGCCTTGCAATCCCGAAATTACAACACGCGCGAAAACTCTCTCCAGCTGCCAAATGCCGACACGCGAAATCCCCTTCTAGCCCTGAGCCAAAAGGGCCGTTAGTTCAAATTGGTGGGGGTACTTTTGTAACACACCCTACATTTTGGACAAGCGCATCCCTAAGTCATGGTTCCCCCGTCCCATCGCCTCCTTTTCTCCATTTGAAATCCCAGGCCGCCAGAACCTCTCCGCTCTAGCCGCGAAACCCCACCCTCCTCCGTCTGCCACCTCACCGCTGCCCAGCCGGAGCCTCTCCCTCGATGACGTCATCCACCGCAACAACTTAACATCCCTCATCTGTCTCCCCGGATGAGGATCCGTCGTCCATCCCGTCATCCCGCCGGTTCAGCCGCCCTGTCCTCCACCTCCAAGGAGCTGCTCCGATGATCGCCTCGTCTATCGCGGTTGCTCCATCCCCACAACACTGCCTTAACCTGCTCCACCGATACCGCAACATCCTCACCGACTCCTCGGATGAAGCCGAGGCCTACTCGGCGCCACCAAAGAGGTTGTACACTCATCGCATCACACCTTCTCCTTAACTCGACCTCCCGGCACCGACGGTGCTCCATCCCGCACCCCCATGGAGCGGCTACCTCGAATCCGGTGCCGCGGGAGACATCTCCACGGTGGCTGTTACCAGTGCGAGGTGTCCATACCAGCCAGATCTGCTGTTGCTGCTCCGGCTGTCGCTCGGTCTCTCGCGCTGCTGCTGCTGCTGCTCTGGCTCTCGCTTGCTTGCTCGCACTACTGTTGCTCCGGCTCTCGCTCGCTCGCTCACGCTGCTGCACTCCCCCTCGCCCGTCTTGCTGCTCTTCTCTAATTTAGCTACACTTCAGTCGACTGAATCAACTTTTGGGTCAGTCGATTTTCAGGGGGGTGGGTCTCGCTAGAGTTAAGGAAGAACCACCCGCATCAGGGAGGGGGGTTCGCCGGAGAGGTACCCCACTATCTATCTTAGGGTTCTAGGTGGGTTGCTGCTCGCCGGCGGCAGGGGTACGGTGGTGGGGTGGTGGCATGGGGATCGCTAGATAAAAAGCTTAGCACGGGGGGAGGCTAGAGGGCTGGCCGGGACGGTGGCGGACCGACGGTGGGGAGTTGTTTCAAGGCGGCGAGGCGGTGGCTGACCGGCGGTGGGGAGTTGTTTCGGGGCGGCGAGGCAGCGCGGGGTTCGGCCGGTGGTGGCTGGCAGCTCAGGGGGGTGTAGGTTGAAGATGAACTGCAGGCCCTCCCTAAACTATCCCATGTGAAGTGCCTCTCTGCTACCATTGCATTCAGTTTTGACAGTAACATTTAGATTCCATAGTAAATTTCAGCTTTGACAGTTAAGTTCAGAGTCAACAGTTTTTGCCTCATCTGTTGTAGTCGGGTGGTTTTTGGTGATGTAAATTTTACATCTATCACTTTTTGGTAATGCATTTTACATAATCTATTGGAGATGCTACTAGAATCCCACTTGAGATTAACGATGTTTGTCTTGTGCTGCTTCAGCCCTGATGTCTTACGGCTCACCGGAGCTGCTCCAAGGACAGAACGATCCATCACAACAGAGCAGTGCCATGGACGCCGTCTACAGATTCCTCAGATCTTCCTCCACACCTCCGACAGCCACCCCTGTCTCAACTTCTTCAGCGACCAACCCAATGGTGCTGAGGTCGACACGGCTACGGCAAAGAGGTTGTACACTTGTCGCATCACTTATTACTCTACATTCATGTCGATCCATTAGGGCTATTCTGGTTCAATGGAAAAACATAGCAATAGGAAATTTTCCTATGGCACACTACTATCCAATTATTCACGCATTTTGTTGAAAGGAATGGAGCAAAACATCCACCTCGGCCTACTTTTCAAAATCCTATGGATTAAAACAAGACCAAATACTTTTGGCAGAATAGCATTCTAACTGTACACGCTTTCATATGGTTTCACATTATTTTGGCCATGATTCTTTGCATTCCTCTGCTCCCCCTTTTCCTGTGAACCAAACACCCAAGTTGACAGAAATCCTATGTTCACAAATGCTCTATTTCGCACGTGCATTCCCATCCTATTTTGGTGTAATTCCTCCTATCCCTGCGTTTTTAGAATCATGCAAGCCAAGGAGCCCTTACAGAATTACTTCAGTTATAGGTAGGTGTCACAGAAAACTTTATGTGGTTTGTCCTGCTCCTGCCGCGACATCGTCCAACTCACCTGAGTTGCTCCATTGATAGAAGCATCCACCAAACCAGACATCACGACTCCTGACCGTCTTTTGCCGCCTCAGATCTCCTTCCCTGCCGCCAGCACCCACCGCAACGACATCACCATCATCGACTCAGTAGATGAACCTAAGGAGTACACGGGTCCACAAGAGAGGTCACACTCTTTTGTTTCTGCTTATGTTATGCATTGCTTAATATTACCTACTACTTTATTGTCCTATTCACCTCTTAGACTCCAAGTCAGGTCCAAATTGATGTTCAAACTTGAGTTCTAAATTAGTTGTGGGGCACATATCGAGGCAGCAATGAATAGTATCTTTGTCTAATATCTGGTTAACCTAGGGTATGCCTATGTTGTTCATCTTGGGGGGGGAACAAATAGTAAAGCAATCATCATCTGTTTTTATTAAATTAAAGCAATCATCAGCCTGCTATCATTATTTTTGGATCCATCCACTGGTTTTTACCATTACTCTAGATTGTTACAATTACTCTAGATTTCTGCATGCTCTCCTTACATAACTCACTATATTTTTTTGTATGCATGTCAGATAGTGTACATAGTCATGTTGAACATGTAGAGAAAAAGAGAAGAGTTTTGCATGGAAATACAATGTCATGCAGACATCGCTCCATGGTAGGTTCAATGGCAAACCCTTTCCCCTCTCCAGATTGTAATCCAGAGGAAGATATCTATTCTGAGGTGGATTCAGACACAGCTGACCACTCCTATTTACACCCCAAGGTGTTTTCACTAACTTGGCATGATGATGTTAGTCATATCATGCATATGTTTCCTTCCAGTGCCTACTTTCGACATCATATATGTCATCTACTTAGTTTAGACATGTTTTGTAATGCCACCTGTTTAGTTTCAATATCATATATGGAAGTTATGCAATGCCATCCTGTTTAACCAGGCATCATATATTTGAATGATATCTAGCCCATCCTTTTCTTCATTAAATTTCCATTTGTCGACAATGTTTGTACATTAAACTACTCTTCCTGTGAATCAGCCATTTGAGTGGGTGATGGAAAAATCTGAAGTGAAAACAAGGCCTTCAGAGCAGATAATGCTACCTATCAAAGCAGATCTCTTGCTGGGTCCCGATAGCTCCTCGGAGATGGATTCAGAGACAGATGTCGGATGTGGGGTTCCGGCTAACCCTTAAGGTTTGAACATTGGGGTGTGCGCGAAGTCTTTTGCTTCTACCAATCTACGCTCTAGCTTGCTAAGATCTTGCGGACGAACTCGACGAACTTGCAACACAGAAAGACACAGGGTTTATACTGGTCCGAGACAATGTTGTGGTGTAATACCCAACTCCAGTGTGGTGGTGGTGGATTGCCTCTTGGGCGGATGATGAACAGTACAAGGGAAGAACAGCCTCCTGAGGTTGAGGTGTTCTTGTGCATATGAACTTGTGTGCGAGGATTCGATCTCTGGCCTGATCAGTCTGTGCCCCTACTATGGTGGCTAGCTCTACTTATAGAGGCCCTGGTTCTCTTCCCAAATATCGAGCGGGAAGGGAGCCAACAATGGGGCGCAAATTTAAAGGGAGACAGCTAGTACAAGCTATCCTGACAAAAGGTAGTCTGCGTCTGTGAAAGGCTCTAGTGGTGACGCCGTCTTGGGCTCCAGGATGACCTCCGCCTTGCCGTCCTCCTAGTCTTGGTGTTGTTGCACCAAAATGGCAACCTTTGCCTGATGCCTCGGTACTCCGCGGCTGCGCTTGCCTCCTTTGCACCAAAGAGGAAAGAAGGACGTTGCGCGAGCTGGCGCCTGCCTGGCGCCCGCCTGGTGTCGATCGTCATGGCTCACGTCACGAGGGCCTCATGAGGTTCGCCTCGCCTTGATATCTCCGCTCCTCGCGAGCCTGCATGGCCAGGCCACTCCTGAGGAAGTCTTGCATCGTCCGCCTCACGAGGCTTGGCCTCTCGCGAGGGTCTTGGGTGCCTTGTTGGTGAAGATGGGCCTTACGGCCTGCTAGCTCCGCCACGCCGTGGGCCGCAGGCAGGCAAGTCTGGGGACCCCCGTTCCTAGAACGCCAACAGCAGCCCCCGGACGCAAGGTGCGCTCGGGCTTGGCTTCGCGGCCAAGCCAAGGGTCAAGTTCGGAGCACCGCGGGCCCCCAAAATCCTGCGGCCTCGGTTGACGAGTGGGGGTTGGTTGGGTGTGGGCGTCTCTGCTTCCCCATGCTGCTTTTGTCAATTGCTTGACCTGACAAACGGTTGGCGCGGGCGGCACTTGCCTTCATTGCTTCTTCCTTGCCTCGCTCTAGATCCCCTTTCTCGCTCTTTGCCGCTTGCTACCTACAGATCTGCTCATCTTCCGCCCATGGCGCCGCTCAAGGTCAAGACTTCCTCGTCTCCTGCTTGGTACGAGCCCGCTCTTGAGGCGCCCACTGTCACAGAGAAGAGCCTTGCCTCCGTGCGCCTGCTGACGGCAGGAGAGAGCAACGAGTGGGGGAAGACGGAGCTCCGGCTTGGCTCTGACGAGCCGGAGCCTGAGGGGAGCACCTTCTTTCCCTTCTATTTGAGCAACGTTGCCGTCGGGTTGGTCCCTCCCTTCTTTGATTTCTTTTATGAAGTCCTTGACCACTATGGGCAGCAAGCGCTGCATCTCCATCCCAACTATGTCCTCCTCCTGTCCATCTTTGCCTACTACTGTGTGGCGTACCTGGGCGTGATGCCATCTGTGGCGCTCCTACGCCATTTCTTCTTCCTCCGCGTCAGCGAGGGTCACATCTCTGGATGTGCCAACTTCGTTGCGTCCGGCAAGGCCAACTCGATCTCGAGCATCGGGAAGAGGGCCGACAACATTCGATCCAAATGGGTCATTGCGAATGCCAAGATCGCCCATCCACGCCTCGTGTTGCCGACAGAGGCGCCCCGGCAAGGCAAGGAGTGGCCCAGGGCGGAGCTTGTCGACGAGCGGGCAACATCAGTGTTGGGGCAGATGACGGCTGACCTGAAGCCGGGCAACGCGAGGGCGGCCAAAATAACGGGAGCGATCCTCCTGAGGGAGTTCTTGACGCTGCGGGTTGCCCCACTCCAGGCGCACACGCGCCCCTTCTGGGAGCTTGAAGGTGGGGAAAACAAGGCCCGCCTGAGGCCGGGGGACCTGTTGGACGACGAACTAGACACCGTCCTGCATCTCATAGTCGGAGACAACCAGGAGTACCCGCCAAGCGCCTTCATTCCCCTATTCCAACGCAGGGACCAGGAGGAATTCGTCGCCACCAGGATGACTTTTTATGCACGCGGGCTGGTGCCGCCGGTGTTTTCAGGACCTCCTACGGCGCAGAAACCGATGGAGGTGTCTTCTGGCGAGTCCCGCGGAGAGGGGGAAGAGGTGGACTCGGAGGAGACCCGGAAGAGGTGGGGGAGACCTCCCCTCTGAGCAAGGCCGAGATTCTCCGCGCCCTTCCTGATGATGCCGATGCCGACGCCTACCAAGGAGGGAAGGAGCAACCCCTCGTCCCTACGAAGGGTAGGTCGTCGCTGGTAGACCGTGGTGCCGCCTCCACCCCAACACCTCCTGGGGCTGGATCCCGTTCTGCCTCTGCGCCGCATGGTGCCACCGGGGCCCAGATGCCTGCCCCTTAGGCCCCGATGATGTCAGGCCTCAAGCTTCACAAGCGAAAGGTGAAGTACTTGGCGGTGGACCAGTAGGTGTCTGGAACTTCGCTTTATCCCTGCTGGTACTTGTTATTTCCTGACGCTCGCCTTTGGTTGATCAGGCCGACATCTTCGGCGAAGAGGAGGAAGGAGGGTATGGCGGTTGTGCCTCCCTCCGCGGAGCAAGGAGGCAACATCGTCCGTGTCTCCCCAGCTCGATCGTCCTCGTGGGGCCAAGAGGAGCATTGCCGCGCGGAGTCAGCCCCCATGGCCCCGCTGGCTCCGGAAGTGCCGGTACTTGGCGCGGCTGATGAGGTCCCGGCTGCTCTGGAACTTGTGGTCTCCCAAGTCCTGGTGATGATGTTGCCTCCTCCTACTGCTACATCTCCACTTCCTGGTCCTTCTGCTCCTACTGTTGTCTTGGGGCGTGCCCTTTCAGAGATGACCCAACTGCAGGTGGATCTCCTGAGCGCTGACCCGCGCCTGGTGGTTGGGCGTCTGGAGTTGGCCTCCGGTTGGCTTCATTGTGATTTGGCGGTACGCACGGCGCTGGGCTAGGCTATTGCGTCTTCCGAGAGGGAGAAGCAAGAAGCCGCCAGCGCTGCAGCCGATCGTGAGGCGGCGCTGAAAGACTCCAAGGCCGCCCGTGACCGCTGCCAAGCGTTGGAGGGCGAGTTGCAAAGCCTGCGCGACAAGCACGCCAAAGAGGTACACCGCCGCCAAGCAGAGGAGAAGGAGATGGAGGCCCGGGAGGAAGCCGTCAAGAACTGTGATGCTGAGCTGGCGGAGCTAGGGAAGAAGCAGGCTCCCGAGCGCAACCGGTTGGGAGCGTTGAAGCAGAAGATGGAGGCGAGGGAGGCCGATCTTGACGCCAAGGTGCAAGTCCTAGCCGAAGACCGTCTGGCCTTCGCCGATCTCGAGAGGAGATCTCACAAGGCGCTGACAATGCTCTACGAGCATGGCCTGGAGAGGCCGCTGGACACTGATGAGGACGGCCCCGCCCAGCTGCTTCCTCTCGTGGTGAAGGCGCTTGAGGAGGTCGTTGAGGGCCTCAGTCCCATGGCGGAGGCAGAAGCTCATGTTCTGTCTTCAGTCGCACTGACTCGCATCCTCAGCCATCTGCACCTCCGCGACCCCAATGCCCGCCTTGACAAGCTGCTGGAGCCTCTACCTGAAGATCTCTGCAAAGCCGCCACCACAGCTATTCAAGGTCAAGTGGAGGCCTTGCTGGGAAGTTCCGCGGCTTCGTCTCCGATCCTCTGTCTGGTGATGGCGCGGATCCTATGGCTGGTGGTGAAGGTGAGAACATCATCGCCCACAGGGGAGCGCCTTCCACAGGCGACGGTGACATCCATGGGTGACCTACGGCTATTCTTCTCGTTTCATTCCTGCGACATACATCAGGCCTCATGGAGGCATTTAGACTTTTCATTTGGTATTGTGAGAACAGTATGCTTGTAATATTTGCTTCGAGATTTTGCGCTTACCTTCGTATTTGCTTTGTTCTGCGTCGGCAGAGCCCGGCCCCACGCATACCTCAACCGCCATTGGGCCGACCGGAGACCAGGACGGTCCAAGGAGTGAGGGGCTACGTGACCAGTTAGGCTCCTGAGTCGCGATGCTCACGAGTCCCCCTTGACATGCGAACAGCATATAGGGAGAGTCCATGAGGATAGATTAATGTTCTAAGTCTGCAGAGCCCGGCCCCGCGCATACCTCAACCGCCGTTGGGCCGACCAGAGACCAAGACAGACCAAGGAGTGAGGGGCTACGTGACCATTTAGGCTCCTGAGTCACGAAGCTCAGGAGTCCCCCTTGACGTTCAAACAATTTCCATACCTGCCCTCGCCGAGGCCTCGGGAGGGGCGCGCGACGCCCAGGTCCGGGGGACCTGGTTGGGTGGTGTGCGCTTGGGCGTGACCCGAGCGCAGCCCCCGTGCCCAGCCCCCTCGCGCAACTCTCCCGAGGGGAGGCGTCGTGGTGAGGCTGGGCGCTGAGCTCTGGGCTCCCTGAGGTTGGTGCAATCGTGGGGTCGCCCTCAGTTGTTTATCACCAGCGCGGAGCATAGTGCTTCCGCTTGTGCACGGGCATAGCCGCTCCTCGGTAGTGTCGACAGCCAGCGCGGAGCATGGAGCTTCCACTTGGGCGTGGGATGGGGGGGCCCTCCGGGAAGAGCCCCCGGGGCGTGTACAGCCCCGCCCTGACATGTGGCTTGCACAGCAGGGCTGTGAGGTGTATCTGGGCACTCGTGAGCTAGCGCGGGACTTACGAGGCCCTACCTCAATGCGGGTTGCGCCTGGTCTTGAGTCTTGGTGAACGTATGTTCCTGCAAGGCGGTTAGATGCAAGCACTCTACGTCCTTAGGTCCCGGCCCTCGAGCGAGCTCAGCCACTGCTGGTATGCAAGGTCGCGATGCCGTGGTCAAGGCCAGGGGGTGAGGGCTGGAGAGCCAGTAAGAGCTCTCGAGTCATAATGCTCAGGAGCCCCCCTTTTAACGTGCAAGTGAATTGCAAAGGGTGAATGGACCCGTGGTGGGCGGTGACCGAGCAAGTGATAGCAGTTGGCAGGTTGAGCATGAAGAGCAGATCGACTTGGGTAAATGCAGGAATATACATGCCACTGGGCCTGGCCCGAGCGGCGTGGGGTTGATGTAGCCCAAGGAGCATCCCCAACAAGGTAAGCTAAAAACATAGCAAAAGGGATACATGCCACAGGGACAAACCCATGTGGCCTGGGAATAATGCAGCCCGAGGGGCGCTCCCAACTTAAATGGACTTAGAAGATGTCACCTGGTCCTGTAGACGAAGTAGAGTTGGTGCAGCGGAAGCCACGTGTTGAAGGAATGGCTCCTCATGAACCACCAGGACCCTGAGCCTCGGGAGGCTCTGGGGGCTAGGGAGGTTTCCTAGAGACTGTCCCCATCTCCTCCTGAACGGCGTGGAACCTGGCCTCCTGAGCCGCCAGTACTTGCCGCGCGTCACGCTGATAGGCCGACGCCACGCTCGGCAAGCTGAAGGGCATGCGAACGTAGTAGTGTGGTGGATCCTCACAGCGGCCCGTACGCGAATGCCAGAAGCGCTCCTGAGCTGCGGCCCTGTTGAGCCCTGGGATGTCGATGCAGACGCGCAGCCCGTCATCCTTGCTTGGATGGGGTGCTGTGCCTTGTGAGTGGCCGTGGCCGTGCATGGCCCTTGCTTCTTGCAGTTCTTCGATGGTCTTTGTGATGAACTCCTGAGTGGCGGGCACTCCTTGCCCTGTGCTCTCCTAAGGAAAGCGTGCCATGAAGTACGCTTCCAAGTGGTGCCCAAGCGCCTCCCTCGTGAGGTTGGCAAGGTCTAAGGATCTCCAGGAGAGAGCCCCCGAGCCCTGCCGGAGGAGGGCGCCGGGCGCGCTTTCCTATGCAATGGAGGGAGGCACCTCTGGAGAAGGCGTTGATCCTGACAAGGCTCCTGATGCGACGCCATCTTCTTGGGGTCCTGCATGGCGTGTCAGCTTCTTCTTGGGGATGGTCTCCTGAGGGCCTTCACTTCTGCTGTCAGGGTTGTCGATTGCTACAGCTTGGAAGGCGCGCTCAAGGGAGCACACCGCATCCCTTTCTTCACATGGGACCGTGATGATTCCCCTACTTCCTGGCATCTTCAGGACGTTGTAGCCATGGTGAGTGACTGCCATGAACTTGGGCAGGGCTGGATACCCGAGGATGACATTGTATGACAGACGGATGTGCACGACGTCAAAGTCGGTGAGCTCTGTGCGGTAGTTCTTGCGCTCCCCAAAGGTGACAGGTAGGCGGACTTGCCCTATCGGTGTGGTGGAACCGTCAGTCACTCCTGAGAAAGGCTTAGTTGCATGGAGCTGCTCATAGGGCACTTGGAGGTTGTCGAACGTGTCGACGGATAGGACGTTGAGCCCTGCGCCGCCGTCGATGAGAGTCTTGGTGACTTGCACATTGCTGATGACTCGGGAGCATAGCATAGGCAGGGTGCCAGCGGTGGCTGTGCACTTGAGCTGGTCGGCCGAGTTGAAGGTGATGGCGCATTGGGACCACCTGAGCGGGCGTGTGGCCTCGATCTTGGGCAGCGTCGCATTCACCTCGCGAGCGAACTGTTTGAAGATGCGCTGAGAGGTCGGGGCCTGGGAACCGCCCAAGATGCAAGCGATCGCACGCGGTTCCTGGAAGCCCCCAGCCCCCTCATCTTGGTGGTGGTCGTCGTTCCTTCTCGGTGGCGGCAACGGGGGAAGACCGGCGTTGCCCTGGGGGCGATCCTCACGAGGCGGATCCCTACAGGCGCCCTCGCGAGGTTGGTCCTACCAGCGTTCTTCATGAGTCCGGTCGCGCCACTCCTGGCGCGGGCCACGGTCATCCCAGCGTCCGTCTCCGCGTCCTCCTCCGCTGCCGTAGCCCCGGTCGTTGCGCTCGGGGCATCGACTGAAGCATCCTTCCCGAATGGCTCTGAGCTCTTGACAGTTACTGGTGTTGTGGGTGTTCAGGTTGTGGAAGGCACAGAATGGACGGCCGTTCTTGGATGACTCGGGCTGATCTCTGCCTCGCTTGGTATCGGGCTCCGCTGCGAGCACTACCGCCTCTTTGCGCTTCACGTCCTTGGCCTTGGCCTTCTTCTCCTCCACTCCTGCAGCTGGCAGCTTAAGGAGAGAGAGGCGCCCCGCCTCATCTCTTACGTACTTGGTCGCCAGGTTGAACAGCTCCTGAGATGTGCAAAGCTCCTCGTGGATAGCCAGCTTGTCTTTCATCTTGACGTCACGGACGCTGTCTGAGAATGCGGAGATGATGGTTTCGTCCGTGACCTTGGGGATCTTGAGGCGGGTGTTGTTGAAGCGCTGGATGTACTTCTGGAGGGTCTCTCCTGGCTGTTGCTTGATGCGGCGTAGATCGCCCGCAGCCGGTGGGCGGTTGCGAGTGCCCTAGAAGTTGGCGACGAAGTGGTCGCGCATCTCGTCCCAGGAGGAAATCGAGACATGTTGCAGGTTCAGGAGCCAGGAACGGGCCCCATCCTTGAGAGCCATGGGAAACCAGTTCGCCATGACTTTTTCTTCACCGCTGGCTGCTTCGATGTTCAACTGATAGAGCTGCAGGAACTCCGCGGGGTTGGCGGTGTCGTCGTATCGAGGAGGTAGATCTGGCTTGAAATTGCCTGGCCAGGCAACGCTACGCAGTTCGTAGGTGAAGGTGCAGCAGCCGGCCGTGGTCGCCGGGGCCCACTTCTGAGGCGGAGCTTGGTCTTGGCGAGGCCCGCGCTACACCACCGCAGGCGGCACACGGTCTTGACAAGGTGGCGCGGGGAGCGTCGGTGCAGCTTCTCGCGGCCACGGGATTTCTTGGCAGCTTCTTTCTTCACGCTCGGGCACCAGGCACGGCGAATAACACCGCGGAGGCACGCGCCTTGGTGCCAAGGCACCGTCTCGGGGTCGAGGCGGTGGAGGCATGCCATGAGCCCCGTCGCCCGCGGCTGGTTGAGGGGGAGGTAGAGAGTGGGACGGCGTCGGAGAGCCCCCTGCGGCACAGACGAGCTCGGCGACGCGGTCGAGCCACTCGTCATAGAGGTCGTCGACGGGGCGGTAACGCAGGTGCTCGTTCGCCGCGATGAGCGCGGCCCGTGCTTCCATGGGAGCGCGGTGCGCGTGGGACGAAGAACCAGCAGGGTGAGTGATGGAGTAGCGGTGTGGCCGTCCTGCCACACTGAAGGATGCAGCAAGGACGCCTGCTGCTCGTTCCCCACTAGGCCGGTGGCAGCGTTGGCGGCAGGGGATGGAGAACGACGAGGTGGCCCACCGAGCCATCTTAGCGACGTGGGCGGCGAGTGCAGCCCGACGCTCAGCTCGAGCATGGCAAGCATCCGACATGGAGATGATGGAGCGACGGACTGATGGAAAGGAAGCTACGGCGCACCCCTACCTGGCGCGCCAAATGTCGGATGTGGGGTTCCGGCTAACCCTTAAGGTTCAAACACTGGGTGCGCGCGAAGTCTTTCCCTTCTACCAATCTACGCTCTAGCTCGCTAAGATCTTGCGGACAAACTCGGCGAACTCGCAACACAGAAAGACACAGGGTTTATACTGGTTTGGGCCACCGTTGTGGTGTAATACCCTACTCCAGTGTGGTGGTGGTGGATTGCCTCTTGGGCTGATGATGAATAGTACAAGGGAAGAACAACCTCCTGAGGTTGAGGTGTTCTTGTGCGTATGAACTTGTGTGCGAGGATTCGATCTCTGGCCTGATCAGTCTGTGCCCCTACTATGGTGGCTAGCTCTACTTAAAGAGGCCCTGGTCCTCTTCCCAAATATCGACCGGGAAGGGAGCCAACAATGGCGGGCAAATTTAAAGGGGGGCAACTAGTACAAGCTATCCTGACAAAAGGTAGTATGCGCTTGTGAAAGGCTCTGGTGGTGACGCCGTCTTGGGCTCCACGATGACCTCCGCCTTGCCGTCCTCTTGGTCTTGGTCTTGTTACACCGAAATGGCAACCTTTTCCTGATGCTTCGGTACTCCGCGGCTGCGCTTGCCTCCTTTGCACCAAAGAGGAAACAAGGACGTTGCGCGCGTTAGCGCCCGCCTGGTGTCGATTGTCATGGCTCACGTCACGAGGGCCTCATGAGGTTCGCCTCGCCTTGATATCTCCGCTCCTCGCGAGCCTGCCTGACCAAGACACTCCTGAGGAGGTCTTGCGTCGTTTGCCTCGCGAGGCTTGGCCCCTCGCCAGGGTCTTGGGTGCCTTGTTGGTGAAGATGGACCATATGGCCTGCTGGCTCCGCCACGCCGCAGGCTGCAGGCAGGCAAGTCTGGGGACCCCCGTTCCCAGAACACCGACAACAGATGACCAGTCATATTCCCCCACCGAGGTGTATGCTCTAACTTGGCACGGTTCTATTGCTCATATCATGCATATGGTGTCTTGCATTGCATAGTTTAGACATCATATACACAATATTCAACACCATGTTCTTAGTTCAGACACCATATATGTGAATGCCGTCCGCTTAGAATATAAATCACATATGTGAATTAAATCATGCGATCCTGGTTACTTAGATAACATGTATGTGAATTATGTGATGCGATCCTGTTTAGTTAGTCATCATATCTTTGAATTATGTTATGCTATGCTATCCAGTTTAGATAGGCATCATATATGTGAAATTATGTCATGCTATCCGTGTTAGTTAAACAATATACATGTCAATTATTTAATGCCCTCTTTTTCCATACTATCTATTGCATTTGTCTCTCATACAATGTCTGTACATTCAATTATGTTTCCTGTTTATTAGCCATTTGAATTGGAGCGGGTGATGGCAGTATCTAGCGGAGTAAAAGCACGATCTTCAAACAAAACACTGCTAACTCTTGGTGGAGATAGCACCCCGGTTGTACATGCACGAGAACCAGCCCTACCACACATAACCCAGACTCTTGCAGATTTTACCCCTACTGCGATGGACAGAGAACCAGCTTCACCCAATCTAACCCCATCCCCACCAGATAGTAACCCATTTCCTGTTGACACAACACCATCTCCACCACAGAGCTCCCAAACAAGAGCAGTTAGTAAGGTGGCTCCAGTGACCAAAGCGCCAGTACTACGACGGCGAACCCCAACTACACCAGTTAGTACACCTATTCCTATGGAGGAACCACAACCAGCCATTCATAGTTTAGCATCTATCGCATTTCATGTTGTTAAATCCTATGTGCGTATCTTCCCATCATGGAAATATTATACTGAAGATGAAGGAAAATGCTAGTTGCAGATGTTTGTCCAGGAGTTATGTGTAAGTAATGTTATTCATGGCAATTACTTTGCTTTGTCCCATACATTCTACCTCCATGATGGTCATAATACATCAAATTTTCCCATATTTCTCTATAGAGAAGGACCGATTTGGAAACTCAGGATGAGGTAATGTGTGCTAATACCTCTGCTATCTTCAAGAATGCTTGGTGGCAGTATCGGAATTACCTAAAGACAATGTACTTCACTGGTGAAGAAACTCATCAAATTCCCTTACGTTCTCCTAAAACACATTTACTGGACGATGACTAGGAATGCCTTGTTATTTACTGGTCCCGAACCAAGAATGTGGTAAGGTCTATGAGCTCATTTTCTTTTAAGTACTATATGCTTGCGTCTTATTGTACTCTGTTCATGTAGAACAAGTGCTGAACCCTGAAGAATAACTGTTCTCATTTATGATTCCGTTGCTATCGTGCATACTGCTTTGCTCTTGTATCACTGTAATTACTCATACAAACTTATTTTTAAATTGAACTATCCAATGGAAACTCCAATGGCACAACAGGTATGTTTATGCATGTTTCTTTAACAGGTTTGCTCTTATAAATAGCTCTATGGATTTCAATTTCAATTGTGTATACAGTTGACTTCTCATATCATGCACATTACTAGCATCATAACAGGGCCAATAGTGTTGTTGTACATGTAGACCCGTGGTACCCATCTGAAATCTTGTTGTGTTGTTTAGTTTCCCATGCTTTGTATTCTTTCAGTGCTGCTTTCTCTTGAACTGATATGATTTGAACCGTGTCTCTATTTTGATTTGGCAAGACAATGCAGTGACCATAGTACATAGATATATGTTTGTTTGATGCTTTTCTAATGTACTACTTGGCAATAGAAGACTTGGTAGTTTAATCTTGTCCACCTTACTAATGAACTGGTTCACCGAAATGAGTTTCATATACTAGTACATGCTAAACCTGTTATGTGTCTGCTTGTTTCTTCTTTTAGAATGCTGACAGAATATTGGGGAAGAGTGCCTTATTAAGCAATGATAAAGGAAGTAATGCGGATAAGGTTCAAGATCATGAGACATCCTTGTTGGTCTCCAACAAAGCTGATAAAATAGCTAAGGAAAACTATCTTGAAGACAGTGAGGCAACCCCAAAGTCCTATCTTGGTTTACTGTTCAAGTTACTGGCCACTACCGCTTGCACAATGAAAGTGCGTTATATCGACTAGAGGGGGGGTGAATAGGCGATTTTTATGGAAGTCTTCAAAACGAGGAAGTTATGAAGACAAACAGTAGAGATATGCCTATTACTATGCAACGGAAGTTAGACTACACTAGGCAAGCCATGGTCAAGTATCAACAGAGTGAAAGCACAATGACAAATAGCTGTAGTGTAATTAGGATCAGGTAGGAAGATACTATGAAGCCAAACAGATCATACACTCATGTTGTGAAGACAAAAGATAGAACAGACATGCAATGACTTTACAATGAGTGATCAGTAAGTAAATGGAAGTGAAGATGAAACCAGTGACTCGTTGAAGACAATGATGTGTTGGACCAGTTCCAGTTGCTGTGACAACTCTACGTCTGGTTGGACCGGCTAGGTATTTAAACCTTAGGACACACAGTCCCGGACACCCGGTCCTGAACACGCAGCTCAGGACACCAAGTCCTCACCGTATTCTCCTTGAGCTAAGGTCACATAGTCCTCGCCCAATCACTCTGGTAAGTCTTCAAGGTAGACTCCCAAACCTTCACAGACTTCGTTCACTAGCAATCCACAATGTCTCTTGGATGCTCTGAACGCAACGCCTAACCGTCTGGGGATGCACAGTCCTCAAGTGTAATAAGTCTTCAGATCACACAGACAAGAAGACTTAAGTGATGCCCAATGTTCTCTGGCTCTGGGTGGTTAGGGCTTTTCTCCTCGCTAGGAATTTTCTCTCAAAGGCTTCGAGGTGGGTTACTCTCAAACGACAAAAGCCGTGCACTGAAATCTGAGCAGCCAACCATTTATGGTTGTAGGGGGTGGGCTATTTATAGCCACTTGGCAACCCGACCTGATTTGTCCGAAATGACTTTGGGTCACTAAGGAACTGACACGTGTCTCAACGGTCAGATTTCAAACTCTCATGGCAACTTTACTTGGGCTACAAGCAAAGCTGACTTGTCCGGCTCTGGACAAGATTCACTCTCATTGTCTTCACTCGAAGACATAGGTTTTTGGTTTAGGCATCACTTCAGTCATTCTGACTGGTTCTCCTGGACCCCACTTAACAGTACGGTGGTTCCTATGACTCAACACAAAAAGAAAAAGAACTACGAAAGATCTAAGTCTTCGAGCTCCATAGGCTTCATAACGTGTCTTCTTTTGTCATAGTCTTCAATGTGAATATCTTCATATACCACCTTTGGCTTCAATGTCTTCATACATTTCTAGGGGTCATCTCTGGTAGTGAAACCGAATCAATGAGGGACTTCTACTTGTGTTATCCTGCAATTCTCACAAACACATTAGTCCCTCAACTAGGTTTGTCATCAATACTCCTAAACCAACTAGGGGTGGCACTAGATGCACTTACAATCTCCCCCTTTTTGGTGATTGATGACAAACTAGTTGAAGTTTTCAACGGGGAATATAGTCTGTGAAATTGTAAAGGATAAGGAATTGTCTTCATAAGTTGCAAGGGCTCCCCCTGAAGATGTGCATATAAGTTAATTTCTTTTGGAATGCAAATGCACATGGCAGGTTGTACTTGTGGAGATCCACTTCAGCTTATGATGACAATCCACTATGCATGTGAAAGTATATGAAGATAATGACATGCATAATGGAAAATGGACGTCTGCAGAATGAGATAAGTGCGGAATTTATCTTCGCAAAACAGGGTGGCAAACAAGTAGCAGACGACCATCGAGTTTTAGTGTTACAACTCAAAGAACCAAATGAAGCAAAAACGAGAGTTGTAAGCACGAAGCAAAATATAGCAAAACATAAAGCACCCGCCCATATGGACCCGCTTGAAGACTATCAACCCATATGCTTCTCCCCCTTTTGTCAGCAAGGACCAAAAAGGTTTGAAGACATAGAGTATCTATTCGTTCCCAGAAGCAGCAGGGTCATTGGAGGTGTTTGGCGGTGCAGAAGAGCTTGGAGGTGCTGAAGCAGGTGGCGGTGAGGTAGCATCGTCTTCCTCATCAATGATTTTGGCAGTGACTGTGGCAGCAGATGAAGAAAACTCAGAGTCTTCAAGTGATGGTGTGTTTTGCATCACAGCCCTTCTAGGAGGTGTGGTGTCAAACTTGAATCGCTCAATGAAGCCATCCTCTTCAAGTTCAGCTTTAGTACATATCATTGATATCCCTTTCCATGTACGACGACAGGTTTCATGAGTGACGAAAGCATTCTTGGTGGCAAGATTTCGAAGACGATTAACATCCACCAAGAGGCTTTTCATCTAACGCTTTAGCCAGTCATGATGCCTATCTTGTTTTTGATGAAGGGCCACAAGAAGCTCTCGGTTATTGAGAACACGAGCGCGCTTCTTGGGTCTTGAAGCAGTTGCACTATTAGTGGCTTCAGTTGAAGCAGGGTGTGGCGCACGTGTAGTGCCAGCCAAAGGATACACCCTGGAGATGGCTTCAACACCTTCATCGTTCTGAGTGAAGCTCTGGTGTTCTGCATTCTGAAGATTCAACGGTTGCTTGGCAGGCTCAGGATATATAGCTTCAGCAGAGGTATCCACATCTGGCAAGAAGATCCGATGGTTTCGGGCTGAGGGCTGATACGAGATCGCAGAGTGCAGTTTGATCAGCCTCATCACCCAAGGAGCATAGAACTTTAAACCAAATAAATCTGAGCCTGACGCTGCAAGTTGGCGTATGAAGAAATCCTGTGCGTTGAAGCATTTGCCATGAAGGATATAGAATATGAGAGTCTTCATTGCACCCTCAATCTTGGCATGTGGAGAGTGTCCCTTAATGGGCCAGAGAGTCCGCCGGATGATGTGATATATGGTCCTGGGTAGGAACTCAAAGTCTTCAATGAAGAACTCTGTTGTAACAGGAGCATCGTGGGGCAATGGCTTCATCATTGAGAGCATCTGACTCATATTTGGTTCAGGCCTCTGGAATATGCTCTCAATAGCTTCAGCATGTAGTTGACAGCCTTCCTCGAAGAATTCGCCAGGAGTGGGCAGGCCGGTGAGCTCAATGATATCAAATGCATTGGCTTCATGATGGACATTGCCGGTCATCCACTCCAGGACCCAAGTCTTCGGATCTCTGTTGTATCCTTTAATGTGGAGGGTGGCATAGAACTGAAGCAGAAGCTCTTCATTCCAGTGCTCTTCATCAGTGACAAACTACAGCAGACCCACTTGCTTAAAGCAATCCAAAGCTTCCTCTGGACAGGGCAGACCAGCAATGGCTTCAACATCAAGGCGCTTGTGCGGGAAGATGCGACCTTGGTTGTATAGGATGCATGAATAGTAGCTGCGCTGAGGATAGCTCCAGAACCTATCTGATGAAATCCTTTCCCTTGAATATGGGTTCTTGGAGCTATTGAAGAACGTATTGTCTACCTTGAAGCTATTGATGTCAAAGGATCCAGGTGCTGATGCAGGACCTGGGAACCTTGGCAGCCTCGGGACTGGCTTCTGGACATGAGGCCTGTGCTCAACATGGTAATCAAATTGAGGACCTGCAACAGACTCGGGAACAGAAGTGTCTTGATCAGTAGCTTCGCTGTCTGCTGAAGCTTTTGGTGGGGAGGGCTCCACATTGGCTTCAGTGTTTGTTGTGGCAGCCTCAACATTTTCAGCCTCCACTCGACTAGCTGGAGGGTCAGACTTAGGCACGTTCTCCTGGAGAACTGCTTCAGAGTGTAGCGGGGGAGTAGGATCTTGTGGTACTTCTTCATTTTCTTCAGCTGATGCAGCTGGAATGTCTTCAGCACAGACTTGAGGCCTTGGACCTTTGCAAAGCCTGCGGAACGCAGACGACGCCTGTGGTGTTGGAGCGGGCTGGGCCTGAAAGTCTTCTTCCTCTTGGGGGCGATCCGCCCATGACGCATCTTGTGCAATTGGCGTCAGAGGACGACCAATGCTGATTAGTTCGCTTTGTTCATTCTGAGGAAGGGCTGCATCATCTTGTACATTGTCCTGATGACCAATGTCTTCAGCAGCAATGGGGTCGGCTGCTGGTATATCTTCAGCTTCAGGAGCCTCTGTGGAAGCAGGCTCATGAACTGTCAGTTGTCGTTCTGCGTTGGGGTGAACCATAGAGATAGGTTCAACTATCAAGGGCTCTGTGGGAGCAGCCCGAGATTTCTTGATCTTTCGCTTCTTCTTGCTGGGGGCAGTAGGAGAGGCTTCACAGCTTTTCCTTTTCCTTGTTTCAGCCTCAACAGTTCTTGTCCTCTTAAGCTCTGAAGCTGTTGACCGGCTCTTTGGCTTCGAGCCAGTCGTTGCAGTTGCGAAGACAATTGGAACTGCTTCTTGCCTAGGTGCCTCTGGTTCAGCCATAGCAGGCTTTTTCTTCTTCTTTGCAGCCATCTTGGGGTCGATGCCAGGACGCCCAAGTGCCTTGCGCTTCTCAGCCTCATTGTAGGCTTATACACATCTTTCAGCCAGAGACTTCATCCGCTCACGTGAGCCCTGAGCTTCTGCACGCTTCTTCAGAAAATTTTCTTTGAGCTCATGTAGCGTGGTCTTGAAGCTCTTCACCTCTTGTACGCTGAGCTTGGCCATATTCTTCTTGAACTGAGCCTTTTCATGATCAATTTTCTGCTTCAGTTCAACAATGCGCTGGGCAATGGCAAGTTCTGAAGCAATTGCGCCTTGGAAGGCAACGCTGAGGCCGACAGGCAGCTGCAGATCTTCGAAGCTTATGTCTGGTGTGGCAAACCATTCGTTGATGAAGTTGTGGATAATGGCGACATCAAAGAGAGGCAAATTGTTGAAGATTTCAGCTTCTTCTTTGCTTTTGATGAGCTGCTCTAGAGCGTCATCTCCAAGATCTTCATCACTTGATAGATCAATGGCTTCACAGCGCAGAATGGCAGCAGCTGTGAGTTCTTTGCCGGTGTGTGGCTGAGGCACCTTGGCCTTCTGGGGCTTGGAGACACGGGATACATCTTCAGACTACACGCTGGCTTCAGGAGGTGCAGTTGCCAATGGCTTCGCCCTTGAGATTTTTGATGAAGGGGCCGGCTTTGAAGCTTTTGGCTTCTTCGACTGCTTTGGCTTCCGTACAGTAGGAGCTTCATCAGACTCAGAGTCAGCTGGGGGGTCATTCACGGCAGTCCCTTGGACTAAGATGCGGGTGATGAGGCCCTCAAGGTTGGCATACGGACCAATGATATTGGGTTCTGCGTCGCGTGTGCCATCTGCCCTTGGTGCTGAGGGACCAGGGTTGAAGTCTAACCCAAATTTCTTCTTGTTGAGCTTCGCTGATTGTTGGGAAAACTGGAAGTTGCGCTTGAACAGATTGTCGTCACGACACCAGAGTAGTGACGACGGATGTGCATCATCAGGCTGTGGCCCACGAACCATGCATGGATAGAAGCTTTGGGCAATAGCTTCATCTCTGGTCCTGGGTACAAGGTTCTTGTATAAGATGTCTCCTCATGGACTTTTGATGGCACTTTTCTCAGCATACTCTTGGGTTGTGAAGCGGTATTTGAACCATTGTTCAGCCCAATAGCGTCGAATCCATTGGATTCGGGACTTGCGCTGCCCATAATTCTCTTCAGGATCTGTTTTATACATTTCTGCCAGGTCTTCAGGCAGATCTTTGGAAGTTCCTCCACGTCTCTGTCTGCCCCCTTCCTTGCTGCTGCTTCTGAAGCCATAAACTTTAACTTGAAAGGCTTCAAAACTTACAAAGGCTTCAAAGGCTTTCTTTTGCTGGACCAACAGGAACTGGCTTCAGGAGAATTTATGTGATGCTGTAAGAATTCTGCAAATGAATGCAGACTATGAGAACCGAAGGATTCTCCCACGGACATGTACCTGTGACAGCATTAAGGTACGAGGGAAGGGGAAGAGGTCATATGCATTCTTAGAAGGTTTTGAAGATTAATCAGTTTAGAAGACATTGACCTCATCGTGCGAAGACATTCACTCATAGATAAGAAGTTGGTTCCAGATTTGTACGAACCCACAGATCAGTACAAGTGAGGAATCTAACTACTTCATGAAGCACAAGTGAATATACTAGGCATGTTATGAGATGCAGATAGAGAGATCCTACTTGTGTGAAGAGAAACTTCTTATGGTAGAAAGTGACAGAACCATGAGATTAACCGGGGCTGTAAAAAGAAGTTTTATTTACCACACTTGGAACTGCTAGACGGAGTGGGAGATGATGCCGAGTAGTTCAATCCTCCGTGCCCTAACATGGCGACGGAAGACACCTACGGCGACGGTGAAGAGAATGATGTCCGCGGTCGGCGTGAGGACGGCATCGGAGAGGTTGCGGCAGCGAAGCGCTTCGTCACCGGCGTCGTCGAGAGCTAGCGGTGGCGCTAGGGTTCGTGCGAGGGTGGAAGAAGAAGATAATGACCGCGGTAAGTGTGAATTTATAGGCTCAGGGGCGGCACTGTGCTATTACATAGGTGCCCCTGGCGATTCGCATCTGAGGAACGCGTGGCCAGTTTGCGGAAGTTTTGGGTTTGTTCCACTTCCCACGCACGCCTAGATTGTCGGGCGGTCGTTCCTGCTTCTCCGGATTTTATGTGGAGGAATGAGCATTGAAAACGGACTTTATGGTTGTCTCTATATCTTCTGCTGACAAGGACGCAGTGAAGACATTCGACAGTTTCAATAGAATGCATATGACTTGGAGAGATAGAGTTTGAGTTAGAAAGCATAGAGAAGTTGGGGTCCGATCACATTCACTTAGTTCAAAAGATTCAACATGAAGATATAGCTATAAGTGAATGCTGTAGAGGACAGAACACTAGCATATATATATATATATATTATATATATATATATATATATATATATATATATATAGTCAACATAGTGAAGATAATCATGAAAATATGTTGAGTTCGAAGCCAAATCAAATGTGAAGACATTGCAAGGTAACGCCATGAGTGAAACACTTCAAAATGGAACGTTTGGTGGTGGCGTTACCCACCGTATAGGAAGTATTAGACCCAGACACGGCGCACAATTATCGTGGCGCTCCGAAGTCAAATTCCACATTAATGTATTCACACTTAGAATGTATGTCTTCATTGATTGAAGATATACTTCACTTCGTGTGTTGCACATCTAAGTCATCAATATGCATAAGGGTTAGGATGTGTGCCTGATCACAGGACATTTGAGGATTCCAGGATATTTAGCTCACACCGTAACTTGCAAAACCTCTTCTCATCCAAGGGCTTGGTGAAGATATCTGCCAATTGCTCTTCAGTGTTGACGTGTATGATATCAATGTCTTCCTTCACAACATGATCTCTGAGAAAGTGATGACGAATTTCAATGTGCTTTGTCTTCGAGTGCTGAACTGGGTTGTTGGCAATCTTGATGGCGCTTTCGTTGTCGCAGTAAAGTGGCACTTGCTTCAGATGAATGCCATAGTCCTTGAGTGTTTGCTTCATCCACAGAAGCTGAGCGCAGCAAGATCCAGCAGCAATGTATTCAGATTCAGCAGTGGAGAGAGATACACAGTTCTGCTTCTTTGAAGACCAACATACAAGTGATCGTCCCAGAAAGTGACATGTGCCTGATGTAGACTTGCGATCAACTTTGTCACCAGCATAATCAGCATCCGAGAATCCAACCAAATCAAACTCTGAGCCCTTTGGATACCATAATCCTAGAGTTGGGGTGTGAGCCAAATATCGAAGAATTCGCTTCACAGCTAAGTGATGCGACTCCTTTGGTGCCGCTTGAAATCGAGCACACATGCAAACACTAAGCATAATATCTGGCCTAGATGCACATAGATAAAGTAAAGAACCAATCATGGAGCGGTATACCTTTTGATCGAACTCTTTACCATTGTCGTCAGGACCCAGATGATGTTTGGCTGGCATTGGTGTTGTGAAGCCTTTGCAGTCTTGCATACCGAACTTCTTCAGGCAATCTTTGAGATACTTCTCTTGAGATATGAAGATGCCATTGCGTTGTTGTCGTATTTGAAGACCAAGGAAGAACTTCAGCTCCCCCATCATGGACATCTGATATTGCTCTTGCATCATATATCCAAACTCTTCACTGTACTTCTGATTGGTGCAGCCGAAGATAATGTCATCCACATATATTTGGCACACAAACAGTTCACCATCATATGTCTTCGTGAAAAGAGTGGGATCTAGGGAACCAGGTATGAAGCCTTTGCTCTTCAGGAAGTATTTGAGTGTGTCATACCAGGCCCTAGGGGCTTGTTTGAGGCCATACAGTGCCTTGTTGAGCTTGTATACCATGTCAGGATGTTTTGGATTTTCAAAGCCAGGCGGTTGTGCAACATACACTTCTTCTTCAATCTTGCCATTGAGAAAGGCACTCTTCACATCCATTTGATATATAAGTATGTTATGATGATTTGCATAGGCCAGCAGTATGCGTATGGCTTCAAGCCTAGCCACAGGAGCAAATGTTTCATCGAAGTCAATGCCTTCCACTTGAGTATATCCTTGAGCAACGAGACGAGCTTTGTTTCTGACAACTTGACCATGCTCATCTTGCTTGTTGCGGTATATCCATTTGGTGCCTATTATGTTGTGCTTCCGTGGATCAGGACGCTTAACCAGTTCCCATACATTATTCAGCTCAAATTGTTGAAGCTCTTCTTGCATAGCTTGAATCCATTCAGGTTCCATGAAGGCTTCTTCAACTTTCTTGGGTTCTGATATTGAGACGAATGCGAAGTGCCCACAGAAATTTGCTAGCTGAGTTGCCCTTGAACGAGTGAGTGGACCAGGTGCATTGATGCTGTCAATTATTCTGTCAATCTGCACTTCATTGGCAACACGAGGATGTACAGGGTGAAGACTTCGCTCTTGCTGATCTGTGTTGTTGTTGGGAGGAATGTCTTCAGGATGAGTATTGTCTTCATGTTGATCAGGTGCTGAGATGATAAGTTCTTCTTCAGGATGAGCTTCAGAAGGTATGATCTCTCCAGTTCCCATTAGCTTGATTGATTCACTAGCTGGAATTTCATCTAGCACATTTGGCAGTTGCTCTCTTTGTGAACCATTTGTCTCATCGAACCGCACATCCACTGTTTCAACCACTTTGTAATGAAAGAGATTGAAGACTCTGTAGGAGTGCGAATCCTTTCCATATCCAAGCATAAAACCCTCATGTGCTTTTGGTGCAAATTTTGAGGTGTGGTGTGGGTCCTTGATCCAGCACCTTGCGCCAAATACTCTGAAATAACTGACATTTGGCTTCTTGCCAGTTAGGAGTTCATAAGATGTCTTGTTCAGAAGCTTGTGAAGATAAACACGATTGATTGTATGGCATGCAGTGTCAATGGCTTCAGTCCAGAATTTTCTTGGAGTCTTGTATTCATCTAGCATCGTTCTGACCATCTCAATGAGTGTTCTGTTCTTGCGTTCGACGACGCCATTCTGCTGTGGCGTGTACGGAGCTGAGAATTCATGTGTGATGCCCAAGGTATCAAGATATGTATCAAGGCCAGTGTTCTTGAATTCAGTGCCATTGTCACTTCTGATGTGCTTTATCTTGGCGCCGTAATTGTTCATAGCTCGATTGGCGAAGCGTCTGAAGACATCCTGCACTTCAGTCTTGTAAAGGATTATGTGTACCCAAGTATATCTAGAGTAATCATCAACAATGACAAAGCCATAGAGGCAAGCAGTAGTAGTAAAAGTTGAGTAGTGACTGGGACCGAAAAGATCCATGTGGAGCAGTTCGAAGGGTCGAGTAGTGGTCATGATTGTCTTCGAGGATGTTTTGCCCTCGTCATCTTCCCTGCTTCACAGGCACCGCATAAGTGATCTTTCTTGAACTTGACGCCCTCGATGCCTATGACATGTTTCTTCTTCGCAAGGGTGTGGAGGTTCCTCATGCCAGCATGCCCAAGCCTCCGATGCCAAAGCCAGCATTCTGAAGCTTTTGCAAGAAGACATACTGCAAGTTGTGGCCCTGCTGAGAAATCTACCACATACAAATCATCTTTCCGATACCCTTCAAACACTAGAGACTTGTCAGATTCCATTAGTACAAGGCAACGATATTTTCCAAACATTACGATCATGTTCAAATCGCAAAGCATTGAGACAGACATTAAGTTGAAGCCAAGGGATTCAACAAGCATGACTTTATCCATGTGTTGATCCCTTGAGATTGCAACTCTACCTAGACCCAATACCTTACTTTTACTAGTGTCAGCAAATGTGATGTGGCTCTTGTCGGATGGACGTAAGGTTGAGTCCATAAGAAGGCTTCTTTTGCCAGTCATGTGATTTGTACACCCACTGTCAATAATCCATTCTGAAGACTTTGAAGACGCTGGTGTCGTACCCTACAGTGCAGTTAGGGGGATAGGCTTCACGAAGAGAATTGTGAAGCAAAAACATTTGACGAACCAGTGGGTTATGAAAACTTAGATCCAGATTAGGACTAATAGGGAGAGTAACATGCAATTCAGGAACGAAGTACATAATGATGCCATTCGGGCACTTTATCTTTTGCCCTACAAGATTTTTAAGGTCCCCAGCAATAGCGTCAGAAGATTTTGGTTTTCTGCTGGAGACCTTTCCCTGCAAAAGAGAGTTAAGCCTTCTTAACCACCCATCTTCAAGGGTGGATTAGAAGAGATAAGTCTAAGTGCAGCATCTGAGAATTTTGGCTTTGAAGCCTTAGCAAACAGTCTTGTAGGTGGACAATAGTACTCATAAGAATAAGCAGAATAATTTTTGGTCATATGAACATGACGGTTTGATGAACCGCTCTCATATTCATATGCCTGAGTATGGTCTCCCTGCAAAACATTTGCGTTAGTGTGACTCAGGTGAGTCCTCTGTTTGTATGAAGCCTTTGGACCGTATGAAGCCTTTGGTCTGAGGTTTGTCTTCTTCAAGTGAGGTGTCATGAAGACATTCACAGGAAGATTTTCCAGACACTTTTTCGCAACCCAGATCTTCTTCATAGGCGGTCCATTCCTGCAGTTAGAACTAATGTACCTGGCAAACACTTCACCATTCTGATTCTTAAACAGTATATAGTTTGCATCAAAGGATTCATCAATGATAATGGGGTTAGCACAAGTGAAGCCAGGTAAATTGGATGGATCTGCTGAAGGTTCCTTTGCAGCAACCCACTTGGTTTTGGGGTACTGCTCAGGTTTCCAGTAAGAGCCATCTGCATTTATTTTCCTTACGAACCCAACACCCTCTTTCCTAGGGTTTCGGTTCGGAATCTGCTTCTTGAGGACATCACATAATGTCTGATGTCCTTTAAGACTTTTGTACATCCCTGTTTCAAGCAATGTCTTTAACCTAGCATTCTCATCAGCAATAGTAGTGGTATCCTCAGCAGAGGGGTTAGTTACCACATCAACAGTTGAAGATATTACAACAGCAGTAGCAGTGGAACATTCAGCAACAGAAGTAGCATTATCACGCTCAATGCATTTAAGACATGGTGGTTCAAATCCTTCCTGAGCGGAACTGATCTGTTCGGCGCGAAGTGACTCGTTTTCCTTTTGAAGATCTTCATGAGCCGCTCTCAATTTCTCAAGTTCTTGCTTCCTTTGAAGATAATCATAGGAAAGCTTTTCATGAGTTGTTGAGAGAGTATCATGACGATCTTCAAGTTCCTAATACTTAACGTGAAGATTTTTTATGTCTTCAATTAAGGATTCAGATCGAGTCATTTCAGCACCCAACAGATCATCGCTTCTGTCTAACAGTTTTTGAATATGTTCCATGGCTTTCTGTTGTTCAGTTGCAATTTTAGCAAGTGTTTTGTAACTGGGTTTTGAATCACAATCAGAGTCATCGTCACTAGATGTTTGATAGTGAGTAGTGCGTTTGTTTACCTTGGCACCGCGTGCCATGAAGCAGTAGGTAGGAGTGGAGTAGTCCTTGTCATTTGCATCGGTGTCGGTGATGAAGTCATTGTCTTCAGTGTTGAAGATGGACTTGGCGACGTATGCTGTAGCCAGACTTGCAATGCCAGAATCAGACTCCTCCTCAGACTCCACCTCTGCCTCCTCAGAAGCGGACTCCTCCTCTGAATCCATTTCCTTGCCAACAAACGCACGTGCCTTGCCAGATGAGCTCTTCTTGTGTGATGAAGACTTTGAGGAAGACTTGGAAGAAGACTTTGTGTATTTCTTCTTCTTCTTGTCGTCAGAGTCATATTCCTTGCTCTTCTTCTTCTTTCTGTTCTCATTGTCCCACTGTGGACACTCAGAGATGAAGTGTCCAGTTTTCTTGCACTTGTGGCATGTTTTCTTCTTGTAGTCATGAGCAGAAGCTTCATCATTCCTTGAGCTTGATCGTGAAGACTTTCTGAAGCCTTTCTTCTTGGTGAATTTTTGGAACTTCTTCACTAGCATTGCAAGTTCCCTTCCAATGTCTTCAGGATCATCAGAACTGTTGTCAGATTCTTCTTCAGATGAGGAAACAGCTTTTGCCTTCAAGGCACGAGTTCGCCCATAGTTTGGACCGTAGATATCTCTTTTCTCAGAAAGCTGAAACTCATGTGTGTTGAGCCTCTCAAGTATGTCAGACGGATCGAGTGTCTTGAAATCAGGACGTTCTTGAATCATCAGGGCTAGGATGTCAAACGAACTATCAAGTGATCTCAGCAGCGTCTTGACGACTTCATGTTTGGTGATCTCAGTAGCGCCGAGGGCTTGAAGCTCATTTGTGATGTCAGTGAGTCGGTCAAATGTGTGCTGGACATTCTCATTGTCATTTCGCTTGAAGCGGTTGAAGAGATTGCGAAGGACACTGATTCTTTGATCTCTCTGGGTTGAGATGCCTTCATTGACCTTGGAGAGCCAGTCCCAGACTAGCTTGGATGCCTTCAAAGCACTCACACGGCCATACTGTCCTTTGGTCAGATGACCACAGATGATGTTCTTGGCAGTAGAGTCCAGTTGAATGAATTTCTTGACATCAGCAGCAGTGACACCTTCTCCAGCCTTGGGAACGCCGTTCTCGACGACATACCATAGGTCGACGTCAATGGCTTCAAGATGCATACGCATCTTATTCTTCCAGTAGGGATATTCAGTTCCATCGAAGACGGGGCACGCAGCGGAGACTTTGATTATCCCTGTAGTCGACATAGCTAAAACTCCAGGTGGTTAAATCGAATCACACAGAACAAGGGAGCACCTTGCTCTGATACCAATTGAAAGTGCGTTATATCGACTAGAGGGGGGTGAATAGGCGATTTTTATGAAAGTCTTCAAAACGAGGAAGTTATGAAGACAAACAGTAGAGATATGCCTATAACTATGCAGCGGAAGTTAGACTACACTAGGCAAGCCATGGTCAAGTATCAACAGAGTGAAAGCACAGTGACAAATAGCTGTAGTGTAATTAGGATCAGGTAGGAAGATACTATGAAGCTAAACAGATCATACACTCACGTTGTGAAGACAAAAGATAGAACAAACATGCAATGACTTTACAATGAGTGATCAGTAAATAACAGGAAGTGAAGATGAAACCAGTGACTCGTTGAAGACAATGATGTGTTGGACCAGTTCCAGTTGCTGTGACAACTGTACGTCTGGTTGGAGCGGCTAGGTATTTAAACCTTAGGACACACAGTCCCAGACACCCAGTCTTGAACACGCAGCTCAGGACACCAAGTCCTCACTGTATTCTCCTTGATCTAAGGTCACATAGTCCTCGCCCAATCACTCTGGTAAGTCTTCAAGGTAGACTCCCAAACCTTCACAGACTTCGTTCACTAGCAATCCACAATGTCTCTTGGATGCTCTGAACGCGACGCCTAACTGTCTGGGGATGCACAGTCCTCAAGTGTAATAAGTCTTCAGATCACACAGACAAGAAGACTTAAGTGATGCCCAATGTTCTCTGGCTCTGGGTGGTTAGGGCTTTTCTCCTCGCTAGGAATTTTCTCTCAAAGGCTTCGAGGTGGGTTGCTCTCAAACGACAAAAGCCGTGCACTGAAATCTGAGCAGCCAACCGTTTATGGTTGTAGGGGGTGGGCTATTTATAGCCACTTGGCAACCGACCTGATTTGTCCGAAATGACCCTGGGTCACTAAGGAACTGACACGTGTCTCAACGGTCAGATTTCAAATCTCATGGCAACTTTACTTGGGCTACAAGCAAAGCTGACTTGTCCGGCTCTGGACAAGATTCACTCTCATTGTCTTCACTCGAAGACATAGGTTTTTGGTTTAGGCATCACTTCAGTCATTCTGACTGGTTCTCCTGGACCCCACTTAACAGTATGGTGGTTCCTATGACTCAACACAAAAGAAAAAGAACTACGAAAGATCTAAGTCTTCGAGCTCCATAGGCTTCATAACGTGTCTTCTTTTGTCATAGTCTTCAATGTGAATATCTTCATATACCACCTTTGGCTTCAATGTCTTCATACATTTTTAGGGGTCATCTCTGGTAGTGAAACCGAATCAATGAGGGACTTCTACTTGTGTTATCCTGCAATTCTCACAAACACATTAGTCCCTCAACTAGGTTTGTCGTCAATACTCCTAAACCAACTAGGGGTGGCACTAGATGCACTTACACACAAGCTATTCAAACTCACTGTCTGAATTAGTTCGGTTTCTTAAGTCTCAACTACAAGCTGAAAGACATCAATCAGCTGTGCTGCGACAAGAAGCGGAAGGACTACGGAAGTCCCTGGAGCATTCAGATGCATACTTTCTGGTGCAACAACAAGCGTTGGAGGATTTTAACGCCAAACAGGACAAAGCTAATAAGCTTGCTAAGCTTATTGCCAGCATGGTGGATACCCAGGATAACGTTTCGTGAGCTCTTCTGAAGTTGTTTCAGTTAAGGACTTGTTTTGCTGCTGCGTTTATTTGCACTGGTGGCCAATTTTGACGGCCAGTGTATGTAATATGTTGCTTTGTTCCCTATATTTGCACTGGTGGCGAACTTTGATGCCCAGTGGATGTAATATGTGTAATAGCTGTAATAGGCTAGCGTTAGTTGCTTTCTTATTTATCTCCTTATTGTCTTGTTTAGTTGTTTGCTTGTAGTCACTGCAGTTCTTTTTCCGTGTTTTTAGTGGCCATAATAACCTAGTTTTGATAACTAGGCCACAATAATCATGGCAACACATGGACTGTTGTAACCATGGGCCTCCTGCGGGCCGTAGGATCCATGGGCCTTCTATGGGCCGTAGAATCCATGGGCCTTTTACGAGCCATAGGATCCATGGACTTTCTACGGGCCATATGATCCATGGGCCTTCTATGGGCCGTATGATCCATGGGCCTTCTATGGGCCATAGGATCCGTTGGTCTTCTATGGGCCTTATGATCCATGGGCCTTCTACGGGGCGTATAATCATTTTGCCAAACATGGGTCGTACTATTCATGGACCATAACGAGCCGTTAATAGGCCATATTTGATAACGCTACGAAAATAGCCCAACGGGTTAACGGGCCACAAATGGGCCGAATGTAACCATGGGTTGTATTTAGCCCACAAACGAAACAGTCCAGTAATAGACTGTATCTAACCGGAATCTAGAAATGAGCCCAAGAATAAAGGGGCCCTTAGAAGGACGAAAGTTAACACGGGCTGGAAATGGCCGATGGAATAATGGGCCGTTAATGGGTATAAAGTGATACACTGTTCATTATGGGCCAATTTCATCTCGGGCCTTTAATGGGCCAAGAGTTACAAAGGGCCTCATATGGGCCAAAAGACATCATGGGCCGAAAGTTACAACGGGCTGGAATCATATTAGACGACCCAAATGAAGCTACTGGGCTTAATTCCGATAGGCCATAACGGGCTGGTAGTAAGCGGGCCGTAAGTGGGCTATATATGAACATGCCGTTAACATGCTTTCCATGGGCCGGCCCATTACCTTTTGGCCAAGTCAAACGGGCTGGCCTTTTCACCAGAATGGGCCTCTGTTGGCCTGTGCCACGCGTCGACGTATCATGGGCGCCTCCTGTCCAATGAGTGGATGACATCTGTCCGAACATTGAGCCGACACGTGTTTCCTCCGGCCAATGAGAATTTTACACGTGGAAAATTCCCATTGGTCTGGGCTATTAATGGGTTATCAGATCCAAAACTGGACCCGATAGCTTAATGGCGTCCCGTTACGGTGGATGCCATGTGTCGGTCACCCTTGATCAAAGCACTTCAATGACGCGCCATTTATCCTCATGGAAGTGGACACTTCCATGATGATAATTTTGGTAATGTCATTGAACACTTCTACGACAGAACATGTATGACTATCTTGATTCTGTCATAAATTTGTCATGGACGAACATGCATGATAGAAAACGTGACCTACTTTGACAAACACGTATCATCATGGAAGTGTCTTTTTTTGTAGTGGTGGAGGCCGGCGGTTGGCCTCCTCTTGGCTATAAATGAAGAGAGGGGAGGAGCCCCCTTTGCTCATCTCCTTCTTGTCTCTCCATCTTGTTGTAGCTTCCATGGCGCCGATCAAGAGGTTCTCTGCGGCGGAAAAGGGAAACGCCCATCGGGAGGAGCCGGAACCAGTTCCACCGAAGAAAAGGTTCAACCACCCTCACGACGCCGGGGAGAGACAGGAGGTGACACGGACCTGGTACGAGTAGCCACCGACTGGCTTCCCACTCCACCTGTATGCCCGAGCGCAGGGCCCCGGAGAGCGCGGCAGTGCCGCGCGGGCCACGGCCACGGTGGCCAGGCTGAGGCTGTACGGCTGGCTGGCCCGCGAACCCACGGTGAGGGCACCCCGTGTGAGTTTGTGATATGGGCGGCGATGCCGCCGCACACTTGGGTCCGATGCCCGGGGTTCTTCACTGAGGAGATGCCGCCGAGGGGGCCGCTTGAGTTGTGGCTGCAGCACGCCGGGTGCTACAGCCTAGCCACGAGGGCGGAGGTCGAGGTCGTCCCTCCGGGTGGCATCTTCATGACCCGAGGATCGGGCGAGGTTTGCCTGTGCCTGCCGCGTAGACGGGGCCCTTGCCATCCACTTTGAGTACGATGGCGCCTCCATGCTATTCTTCAAGGTCTTCAATGAGGAAGGCTGCCACCTCGAGTGATGCCCCGGGGGAAGCCGCCAGCATGACGCGGCAGTGGGCACTAAGCCTGCTTCCGGTCCTGCCGACAGCTCCTCCAGCAGCAGCGACGACTCTCGATAGTCTAACGACTCTCCCAAGCCCAGCTAGTCTCCGAAGTCGAGCGACAATAGCTATGTGCCCTGAGCTCTCGCTGTGCTTGGAGCGCGGCAGCGGCATCCGTGCAGTGTTGACGGTGATCTGGATGGGGTTGGCGCCGGCCTTGCATGGTCCAATGTTGATGATGGCGTCGACGATGTTGCCCGTAGCCAGGGTACCTTGAGGTTTTTCTTCTTTTGTTCCCTACGAGGAATCGAGGCAAACCCCGCGGGGGCATGTAAAAACCTTGTAATGCTTTTGCTCTGAAGTTTATTATTATAAGGTTGCAGCTGTGGGTCCTGATTCGGCATTGTTCCCCCTTTTCGTTCCCGCGGTAGCTAAGCTCTCTACGTCAGCCAGACCCAGTCCCGGGCAGGCTTTAGTTGTCGCTGGTATGCCAGGTCGCGATGCCGTGGTCAAGGCCGGGAGGTGAGCAGCCCGAGGTCCGGTAAGAGCTCTTGAGGCGCGATGCTCAAGAGGTCCCCTTTAGCGTGCAAGCAGCTCCCTGGAGGCTGAAAAGGGAAGTAGCATTGCTGGAGCGAGTTTATGAGAGTGGAGAACCACGGATGGAGAGATTCACACCGTCATGCATGGGTGACTTATTTTTTGGCAAGCCTGACGTGGTTCCTTGTGCGACGCCCGATTTTTGCTTTAGCGGTGGTGCTACTAGGTATTGCTCACGCCGGCCTCCCCTTTCCTCGCTCATCTAAATGCTCTGCGTCCTCGGGTCCCGACCCTCGAGCAAGGCTCAGCTGCTGCGGGTATGCCAAGTCGCCATGCCGTGGTCAAGGCCAGGGGATGAGGGCTGGAGAGTCAGTAGGAGCTCCTGAGGCGCGATGCTCAGGAGCCCCCCTTTAACGCATCAGCGAATTGTGTAAAAAGGGGCAGCCTGTGGGGCCGCCTATAGTTCAGCTCTGGAGATTCCTGTGGGTTAGTCCGAGAGAAGAATATAACTCATAATTGCGTTCGCTGTCCTACTGCCGATCTTTCTGCAAGAAGATGAAGGCACTGAGGATCTACTGAGGTGACGTGAACAGGGCGGGCCGCGATCTAGAGCTCTTTCTCTCAGGTTTGTAAGCATTGCAAGGATGGACCTGAGCACAAGCGTCGTGCTAGCATGTGTAGCCCCCGTTGCAAGATGAACAGGAGGCCGGTCAGCAATGCGAGGAGCCACGAAGGGTGTCAGGGAAGTAGGTGATAACATAAACCATCTTATGGAAGGAGGTAAAGCTAGTTTTATAGATGCAGAAGGGCACATGCCACAGGGACAGACCCACGCGACCTGGGGATGATGCAGCCCGAGGGGCGCCCCCAACAAAGCAAATTAAAGATGCGAAATGATACATGTCACAGGGACAGGCCCATGCGACCTGGGGATAATGCGGCCCGTGGGGCGCCCCCAACTGAATAAACTGGAAAATGTCACCTTGCTCTGTCATTGAAGAGATGTTGGATTAGCTGAAGATGCATGCTGAAGAACTCGCTCGTCACGAGCCGCCTGGGTCCTGAACCTTGGGAGGCTCTTGAGGCTCGGGAGGCTCGTGAAGAACCGTCGGCATCTCCGCTAGAACCGCGTGGTTCCTGGCCTCCCGAGCCGCCATGATATTTCACAGGTGACGTTGCAAGGTGGCATCCGCGCTCGGCTGGCCAAAAGGCATGTGAACGTAGCTGCGAGGGCGGCCCTCACACCGACTGATAACCCACAAGTATAGGGGATCGCAACAGTTTTCGAGGGTAGAGTATTCAACCCAAAATTATTGATTCAACACAAGGGGAGCAAAAGAATATTCTCAAGTATTAGCAGCTGAGTTGTCAATTCAACCACACCTGGAAACTTAATATCTGCAGCAAAGTATTTAGTAGCAAGTAATATGATAGTAGCGGTAACGATAGCAAAAGTAACGGTATTGGTTTTGTAGTGATTGTAACAGTAGCAATGGAAAAGTAAATAAGCGAAGATCAATATATGAAAAGCTCGTAGGAAATGGATCAGTGATGGATAATTATGTCGGATACAATTCCTCATGCAATAGTTATAACATAGGGTGACACAGAACTAGCACTAATTCATCAATGTAATGCAGGCATGTATTCTGAATATAGTCATACATGCTTATGGAAAAGAACTTGCATGACATCTTTTGTCCTACCCTCCCGTGGCAGTGGGGTACTATTGGAAACTTAGGGATATTAAGGCATCCTTTTAATAGAGTACCGGACCAAAGCATTAACACTTAGTGAATACATGAACTCCTCAAACTACGGTCATCACCGGTAAGTATCCCGATTATTGTCACTTCGGGGTTAACGGATCATAACACATAATAGGTGA
This sequence comes from Triticum aestivum, assembly GCF_018294505.1. Taxonomy (NCBI): domain Eukaryota; kingdom Viridiplantae; phylum Streptophyta; class Magnoliopsida; order Poales; family Poaceae; genus Triticum; species Triticum aestivum. The sequence continues at coordinate 256,844,040 of NC_057800.1, forward strand.
CTATAGACTTGCAAGATAGGATCAAGAACTCACATAAATTCATGAAAACATAATAGGTCCAGATCTGAAATCATGGCACTCGGGCCATAGTGACAAGCATTAAGCATAGCAAAGTCATAGCAACATCAATCTCAGAACGTAATGGATACGAGGGATCAAAGCCTAACAAAACTAACTCGATTACATGCTAAATCTCATCCAACCCATCACCTTCCAGCAAGCCTACGATGGAATTACTCACGCACGGCGGTGAGCATCATGAAATTGGTGATGGAGGAAGCTTGATGATGAAGATGGCGACGGATTCCCCTCTCCGGAGCCCCGAACGGACTCCATATCAGCCCTCCCGAGAGAGATTAGGGCTTGGCGGCGGCTCTGCATCGTAAAACGTGATGAATCCTTCTCTCTGATTTTTCTCCCCAAACGTGAATATATGGAGTTGGAGTTGTGGTCGGTGGAGCGTCAGGGGGCCCACGAGGCAGGGGGTGCACCCCCACCCTCGTGTATTGGGTGTGGGCCCCTTGACGTTGATTCTTTTGCCAGTATTTTTTATATATTCCAAAAGTATTCTCCGTCGATTTTCAGGTCATTCCGAGAACTTTTATTTCTGCACAAAAATAACACCATGGCAATTCTGCTGAAAACAGTGTCAGTCAGGGTTAGTTCCATTCAAATCATGCAAGTTAGAGTCCAAACCAAGGGCAAAAGTGTTTGGAAAAGTAGATACAATGGAGACGTATCAACTCCCCCGAGTTTAAACCTTTGCTTGTCCTCAAGCAATTTAGTTGATAAACTGAAAGTGATAAAGAAAAACTTTTACAAACTCTGTTTGCTCTTGTTGTTGTAAATATGTAAAGCTAGCATTCAAGTTTTCAGCAAAGATTATGAACTAACCATATTCACAATAACACTTAGGTCTCATGTTTACTCATATCAATGGCATAATCAACTAGCGAGCAATAATAATAAATCTCGAATGATAACACTTTCTCAAAACACTCACAATGTGATATAACAAGATGGTATCTCGCTAGCCCTTTCTGAGACTGCAAAACATAAATGCAGAGCACCCTTCAAGATCAATGGCTGACTGGAAATTGTAATTCATGGTAAAAGAGATCCAGTCATACTCAATGTAAACTAATAATAATAAATGCAAATGATGATGAAGACATGTACCTAAGGTAGGGACACGGACCTGACCAAAGAGTCCTACCCTAGGACACCCCTAGAAGAAGTCACCTTACAATCGACTTGAAGGTATCCCACTCGACGGGTTCAAGTCACTCGACCATGAAGCCAACCACTCGACTGCCAGAAGACCTAAAGTCACTCCACAGGCAAACGGTCGGCTGTTAAGTAGTCTTTATGATCATTATAGCACTTTATTAAGGGCGTTACCAGTAACGCCCAACCTTAAATGTACCTTAAACCCTGCATTACTGAGGGCAGGAGGGGTCCGGCGAACTCTATATAAGCCACCCCCCTCCTCAGTGTGAAGGGTTCGCACCCCTGTAATCCATACACGCATAATCCAGTCGACCGCCTCCAGGCTCCAAGACGTAGGGCTATTACTTCCTCTGAGAAGGGCCTGAACTCGTAAACCTCGTGTGTAACAACTTCCCAATAGCCAAGATCTAGCCTCTCCATATTCACCCCCCTACATCACTGTCAGAGTTAGAACCACGACAAATGATAACGGTGCTCTCCAACTGGTGCTTTTTAATACGAAGATGATGACTCAACATAAAAGTAAATAGATAGGCCCTTCTCAAAGGGAAGCAGGGATTTGTAGAGGTGCCAGAGCTCGGTTTTGAAGTTGAGATGAATAATATTTTGAGCGGTATAATTTCATTGTCAACATAACAACCGAGAGATCTCGATATATTCCATGCTACACACATTGTAGGCGGTTCCCAAGAAGAATGGTAAAGTCCATACTCCCCCACCACCAACAAGCATCAATCCATGGCTTGCCCGAAACAACGGGTGCCTCCAACTAACAACAATCCTGGGGGAGTTTTGTTTGTAATTATTTTGATTTGATTTGAGCGTAGGACTGGGCATACCGGTGACCACCTATTTTCTCATGAGTGAGCAGCGGAGTCCACTCCTCTTGAGAATAACCCAGCTAGCATGGAAGATACAGACAGCCCTAGTTGATACATGAGCTATTCGAGCATACGAAACAGAATTTCATTTCAAGGTTTAGAGTTTGGCACATACAAATTTACTTGGAACGGCAGGTAGATACCGCATATAGGAAAGTATGGTGGACTCATATGGAATAAGTTTTGGGGTTTATGGAATTGGATGCACAAGCAGTATTCCCGCTTAGTACAAGTGAAGGCTAGAATGAGACTGGGAAGCGACCAACTAGAGAGCGACAACAGTCATGAACATGCATTAAAATTAATCAACACTGAATGCAAGCATGAGTAGGATATAATTCACCATGAACATAAATATCGTGGAGGCTATGTTGATTTTGTTTCAACTACATGCGTGAACAAGTGCCAAGTCAAGCCAATCGAATCGTTCAAAGGAGGATACCACCCTATCATACCACATCATAATCATTTTAATAGCATGTTGGCATGCAAGGTAAACCATTATAAACTCCTGGCAAATTAAGCATGATATGAGCAACTATAATCCCTAATTGTTATTGCAAACATGTTTCATTCATAATAGGTTGAATCAGGAACGATGAACTAATCATATTTACAAAAACAAGAGAGGTCGAGTTCATACCAGCTTCTCTCATCTCAATTAGTCCATCATATATCGCCATTATTGCCTTTCACTTGCACAACCAAATAATGTGCATAATAATAATAGTGCACGTACATTCGACTAAGCTGGAATCTGCAAGCATTCAATTCAAGGGAGAAGACAAGGTAATATGGGCTCTTTGTTAAATCAACAAGAATGCATAAGAGAGCCACTCAACATTTTCATCAAGGTCTTCTCCTCTCGACCCCCAAATAAAACAAAAGAAACAAAACTATTTACATGGGAAAGCTCCCAACAAGCAAAAGATGAAGGAGAAATCTTTTGGGATTTTCTTTTTAATTGTTACTGCTACAAGCATGGAAAGTAAACTAGCTAAAAGCTACAACTAATTTTTTCGTTTTTATTAAGGTTTTTCAAACACACAAGAAGAATGCTTAAAACAGAAAATAAACTAGCATGGATGATACAATGAAAAAGTGTGAGCACCGACAACTGGCATGAGTGTGTGAACATGAATGTAATGTCGGTGAGAAATACGTACTCCCCAAGCTTAGGTTTTTGGCCTAAGTTGGTCTATGGCCATCACTGGCCTGGTGGATATCCGAAGTTGAAGCCGGGGTCGTACTGAGGAGGATCCTTAGGATGCCACTAGTTGGTGATATCCTCCGCATCCCACTGATAAAGAGACTGATGGTGAGGATCAAGTGGTGGCTCTGGCTCGGGCTCTGGAGCTGATTTCAGGCTCCGGTAGGCATGAATGGCCTCTGGCAGAACAAGGTACATGCCTGAAAATATGTTGAACAAAGAAGGAGCAGGCAAGGTATTAGTCTCAATGTAGTCTTTATCAAATATCAGTCTATAGTTAAACAACTTCTTCTTATTCTTAACAATAAAATCATGTGGTACCATACTCTTATAATATAGAAAAATATGAGGCATCAACTTTTCCTCTTTCTCATAATGCCTAATAGGTATGTGAAAGTGTGCAGCAAGGTGCGAGGCGAAGATGCCTCCTAATATCGGACCCTTTGTATAGTTCAGATTTAACCGTTTAGCAACAATAGCGCCTAAACTAAAAGTGGTTTCACGAAACAAAGCATGGCGCAAAATAACAATATAAGGGGCACTAAGATTTCCATAGTTCCCACGACCAATTAAGCATCTACTAGCAAATATTGCAAAGTAACGTAGAACAGGAAAATGTGTGCTAGTGATTCTTGCATCGGAAACTTTCCTCATTTCCTCTACAACAATCATATCAATAAATCCCTCAAAGGGTTCCTCTATGCTGCCCTCAAAGGGTATCCTACAAACCCGACAAATATCATAAAGTGACATCTCCTTATGCTCATCATATAAATAAAATTCCACCGAAGGTGGCGATCTCCTAGCATGGAAATGAAAATTTTGCAAAAAAATATTGGTGGGTAGGAGATACTGTTCACGCTGGTCGTGGAGGAAGTCGGTGAGGCCTGCATTCTCAACCAAATAATAAAAATCTTCATAAATCCTTGCTTCTCTCAAGAACTCATCACAAGGCCATTCACACAGCCAAACCTCCGCAATGTGAGGGAGATTATATTTGGGCTTCTTATTTTCTTCACTTTGCTTATCCTTCGAGCTTCGGCTCGAAGAACCCCTCAAAAATCTCTTCATCTTATTCTGAAAATTTCTGAAAGTTTTAGTAACTCAAAAATAAAAGTGAACCAAACTCAACAAGATTGATAGAAACTACTCCTACACGTGCATAGAGGCCATATCATGCATTAAAACTACTTTTGACCACATAAATTTGACATGCAAGCACAAGAACAGGGTCACCTAAGCAGCAAAAATTTGCAATAAATAAAGCACTGTAACAAAAACTAATTGGACCATTGGAGGAGTCACATACCGAAGAACAATCCCCCAAAGCAGTTTTGTGAATGGAGCTTTGAGCAAGGAGATCGAAAATCGCAGCAAGATGAGCTAGAACTCGGGTTTGAGCTAGTGAATGATTTTTTCTGGAGGAAGACGAATTGTGTGGGTGCAAGAATAAGTGGAGAGGGCCCACGTGGGGTCCACGAGGCAGGGGGCGCGCCTAGCGGGGTAGGGCGCGCCCACCACCCTCGTGGGCACATGGAGAGCCCCCCTAGTGTGTTCTCTGTGCCAATAATTCTTAAATATTCCAGAAATATCATATTAAATTTTCAGGACATTTGGAGAACTTTTATTTTCGAGGTATTTTTTTATTGCAAGGATAATTCAGAAAATAGATAGAAAATACTATTTTTGCTTTATTTAATTTAAATAACAGAAAGTAAAAAGAGGGTACAGAAAGTTGTGCTTTCTCAGTTCATCCATCTCATGCTCATCAAGAGGAATCCACTAACAAGGTTGATCAAGTCTTGTTAACAAACTCATTCCGAATTGCATGAAACCGGAGAAATTTCAAATAACACTAGGTTACCTCAACGGGGATATGCACGTCCCCAACAATAAGAATGTGATATTTCTTCTTGACAGTAGGAAGAGGAAATTCAAAACCTCCAATAATAATTGTTGGAAATTTTCCAATAGAATTGATACTGTGGACTTGAGGTTGTTTCCTCGAAAAGTGTACTGTATGCTCATTACCATTAACATGAAAAGTGACATTGCCTTTGTTGCAATAAATAACAGCCCCTGCAGTATTCAAAAAGGGTCTACCAAGAATAATAGACATACTATCATCCTCGGGAATATAACAAGAATAACAAAGTACGTTACAATAGTAACATTTGCAACCACAACAAGCACATCCTCACAAATACTGACAGGTATAGCAGTTGATTTATCAGCCATTTGCAAACATATTTCAGTAGGTGTCAACTTATTCAAATCAACTCTATGATATAAAGAGAGGGGCATAACACTAACAGCGGCTCCAAGATCACACAAAACAGTTTGAACATAGTTTCTTTTAATGGAGCATGGTATAGTAGGTACTCCTGGATCTCCAAGTTTCTTCAGTATTCCACCTTTAAAAGTGTAATTAGCAAGCATGGTGGAAATTTTAGCTTCTGGTATCTTTCTTTTATTAGTAACAATACCCTTCATGTACTTAGCATAAGGGTTCATTTTAATTACATCAGTCAAACGCATATGCAAAAGGTAGGTCTAATCATTTCAGCAAAGCTCTCAAAATCCTCATCATCCTTTTTCTTGGATCGTTTAGGAGGAAAAGGCATGGGTTTCTGGACCCATGGTTCTCTTTTATTACCGTGCTTCCTAGCAACAAAGTCTCTTATCATAACATCGATTCTTTGATTGTGGGTTATCAAGATCAACAGCAGGTTCAATCTCTACATCATTGTCGTTGCTTGGTTGAGTGTCAACATGGACATCATCATTAACATTATCACTAGGTTCATATTCATTACCAGATTGTGTTTCAGCATCAGAAATAGAAATATCATTGGGATTCTTAGGTGTGTCAACAACAGGTTCACTAGAAGCATATAAAGTCCTATCATTTTTCTTTTTCTTCTTCTTAGAAGAACTAGGTGCATCAACATTAGTTCTCTGAGAATCTTGCTCAATTCTCTTAGGGTTTCCCTCAGGAAACAAAGGTTCCTGGGTCATTTTACCCCCTCTAGTCATAACTCTAACAGCATTATCATTTTTCTTATTATTTAATTCATTGAGCAAATCATTTTGAGCTTTAAGCACTTGTTCTACTTGAGTGGTAACCATAGAAGCATGTTTACTAATAAGTTTAAGTTCACCTCTAACTCTAGACATATAATCACTCAAGTGTTCAATCATATAAGCATTACGTTTCAATTGTCTACCAACATAAGGATTGAAGTGTTCTTGTTTAACCATAAAGTCATCAAACTCATCCAAGCATTGGCTAGCAAACTTAGTAGATGGGATTTCACATTTATCAAATCTATAGAGAGAATTTACCTTTACTACCTGTGTCGGGTTATCAAGACCATGTATTTCTTCAATAGGTGGTAAATTATTAACATCTTCAGCTTTAATACCCGTTTCTTTCATAGATTTCTTTGCCTCTTGCATATCTTCAGGATTGAAAATAGAATACCCCTTTTCTTCGAAGTTGGCTTGGGAGTTGGTTCAGGAAGTGTCCAACCATTTTCATTACTCAACATATTATTCAACAGCAATTCATCTTGATCAACAGTCCTTTCCATGAAAACACAACCAGCACAACTATCTAGGTGGTCTCTGGAAGCATCGGTTAGTCCATTATAAAAGATGTCAAGTATTTCATCTTTCTTGAGAGGATGATCAGGCAAAGCATTAAGTAATTGGAGAAGCCTCCTCCAATCTTGTGGGAGACTCTCTTCAATTTGCACAAAATTATATATTTCCCTTAAGGTAGCTTGTTTCTTATGAGCGGGGAAATATTTAGCAGAGAAGTAATAAATCATATCCCGGGGACTACGCACACAACCAGTATCAAGAGAATTAAACCATATTTTAGCATCACCCTTTAATGAGAAAGGAAACAACGTAAGGATAAAGTAATATCAAGTTTTCTCATCATTGGTGGACAGGGTGGCTATATCATTTAATTTAGTAAGATGTGCCACAACAGTTTCAGATTCATAGCCATAAAAAGTATCAGATTCATCCAAAGTAATTAACTAAGGGTCGACCAAGAAATCATAATCCTTATCGAAAATAAAGATAGGTGAAGTAGCAAAAGAAGGGTCATATTTCATTCTAGCATTCAAAGACTTTTCTTTAAGTTTAACTAATAATTTCTTAAGATCATATTTATCATTACAAGCTAAAAAGACTCTACCAGTTTCTTCATCTATAACATAACCCTCAGGAACAACAGGCAATTCATATCTAGGGGGAGAATCTTCATCATCACTTTCATCAATATTATCAGTTTCAATAATTTCATTCTCTCTAACCCTAGCAAGTTTTTCATCAAGAAATTCACCTAATGGCACAGTATTATCAAGCATAGAAGTAGTTTCATCATAAGTACCATGCAAAGCAGAAGTGGCATCATCAATAACATGCGACATATCAGAATGAATAGCAGGAGTAGGTGTCACAAGTTTACTCAAAACAGAAGGTGAATCAAGTGAAGAGCTAGATGGCAGTTCCTTACCTCCCCTCGTAGTCGAGGGAAAAATCTTGGTTCTTTTATCTTTCAAGTTCTTCATAGTGATCAGCAGATATAAATCCCAAGTAACTCAAAGAATAGAGCTATGCTCCCCGGCAACGGCGCCAGAAAATAGTCTTGATAACCCACAAGTATAGGCGATCGCAATAGTTTTCGAGGGTAGAGTATTCAACCTAAATTTATTGATTCGACAGAAGGGGAGCCAAAGAATATTCTCAAGTATTAGTAGCTTAGTTGTCAATTCAATCACACCTGGAAACTTAATATCTGCAGCAAAGTATTTAGTAGCAAGTAATATGATAGTAGCGGTAACGATAGCAAAAGTAACGGTATTGGTTTTGTACTGATTGTAACAGTAGCAACGGAAAAGTAAATAAGAAAAGATCAATATATGAAAAGCTCGTAGGCAATGGATCATTGATGGATAATTATGTCGGATACGATTCCTCATGCAATAGTTATAACATAGGGTGACACATAACTAGCTCTAGTTCATCAATGTAATGTAGGCATGTATTCTGAATATAGTCATACGTGCTTATGGAAAAAAACTTGCATGACATCTTTTGTCCTACCCTCCCGTGGCAGCGGGTCCTATTAGAAACCAAGGGATATTAAGGCCTCCTTTTAATAGAGTATAGGACCAAAGCATTAACACTTAGTGAATACATGAACTCCTCAAACTACAATCATCACCGGTAAGTATCCCGATTATTGTCACTTCGGGGTTAACGGATCATAACACATAATAGGTGAATATAGACTTGCAAGATAGGATCAAGAACTCACATATATTCATGAGAACATAATAGGTTCAGATCTGAAATCATTGCACTCGGGCCCTAGTGACAGGCATTAAGCATAGCAAAGTCATAGCAACATCAATCTCAAAACATAGTGGATACTAGGGATCAAACCCTAACAAAACTAACTCGATTACATGATAAATTGCATCTAACCCATCTCCGTCCAGCAAGCCTACGATGGAATTACTCGTGCACGGCGGTGAGCATCATGAAATTGGTGATGGAGGAAGGTTGATGATGATGATGGCGACGGATTCCCCTCTCCGGAGCCCCGAACGAACTCCAGATCAGCCCCCCCCCCCAAGAGAGATTAGGGCTTGGCGGCGGCTCTGTATCGTAAAACATGATGAATCCTTCTATCTGACTTTTTTCTCCTCGAACGTGAATATATGGAGTTGGAGTTGAGGTCGGTGGAGCGTCAGGGGGGCCACGAGGCAGGGGCGCGCCCAGGGGGTAGGCGCGCCCCCACCCTTGTGTATAGGGTGTGGGCCCCCTGATGTTGATTCTTTCGCCAGTATTTTTTATATATTCCAAAAATATTTTCCGTTGATTTTTGTGTCATTCCGAGAACTCTTATTTATGCACAAATATAACACCATGGCAATTCTGTTGAAAACAACATCAGTCTGGGTTAGTTCCATTCAAATCATGCAAGTTAGAATCCAAAACAAGGGCAAAAGTGTTTGGAGAAGTAGATACGATGGAGACATATCACCGACCAACGTACGATGGCCAGAAGAGCTCCTCGGATGCGGCCCTGTTGAGCCCTGGAATGTTAACGCAGACGCATAGCTCATTATCCTCGCCAGGACAAGGGGCCGCGCCAGGCGGTGAGCGGTGGTCGCCGTGCACGACTCTCGCCTCTTGATGCTCCTCAGTCGCCTTGGTGATGAACTCCTGAGCACCTGGCACCCCATGCCTTGTGCCCTCGTGAGGGAAGCATGCGATGAAGCATGTCTCCATGTGTTGCCCGAGCGCCTCCCTCATCACATTAGCTAAGTCAGAGGCCCTCCAGAAGAGAGCCCCCAAGCCCACCCTAAGGAGGGCGTCGGGCGCGCCTTCCTATGCGTGAGAGGGAGGCGCCCCATCCATGGGCGCAGGTCCTGAGGTGGTGCTGCTGGAGACACCGCTCTCCCGAGGCTCTTGGCGGAGCAACTGCTTCTTCTTCTTGGGGATAGCCTCAGGAGGGTAGATGGCGCTTTGTTGTCTGGATCTTTGACCACTGCATCCTGGTAGGCACGCTCGAGGGAGCATCTTCAGGATATTGTAGCCATGATGAGTCACCACCATGAACTTGGCCAGGGCTGGATATGCAAGGATGGCATTGTACGGTAGGCGGATGTGGGCGACGTCGAAGTCAATGAGCTCGGTCCGGTATTTGTCATGTTGGCCGGAGGTGACAGGGAGGCGGATCTGCCCTATCGGGGTGGTGGAGCTGTCGGTCACTCACGAGAAAGGCTTGGTGGGCTGCAGCTGATCATATGGCACTTGGAGTCGATCGAATGTCTTGATGGAAAGAACATTAAGCCCCGCGCCGCCATCGATGAGGGTCTTGGTGACAAGGACATTGCTGATGACGGGCGAGCAAAGCATCGGGAGGGTGCCGGTAGTTGCCGCACACTTGAGCTGGTCGGATGAGCTGAAGGTGATGGTACACTTGGACCACCTGAGCGGACGTGTGGCCTCGAGCCTGGGGAGGGCCGTGTTAAGATCGCGAGTGAACTGCTTGAAGATGTGTTGAGAGGCTGGCGCCTGGGCGCCGCCCATGATGCAGGTGATGGCGCATGGTTCCTGGAAGCCTCCAGCCCCCTCGTCCTGGTGGTGGTCGTCGTTCCTTCTTGGTGGTTGTGGCAGCGGAGGGAGGCCGGCGTTGCCCTGAGGACAGTCCTCACAAGGTTGATATCTCCAGGCACCCTCGTGAGGCTGGCCCTGCGAGCGGTCCTCACGAGGCTGATCCCGCCACTCCTAGTGGGGGGCGCAGTCGTCCCAGCGTCCTCCACTTCGACCTCCTCCATGGCCGTAGCCTCGATCGTTGTGCTCGGGGCATCGACCGAGGCGCCCGTCGCGTATGGCCCTGAGCTCCTTACAATCATTGGTGTTGTGGTTGTGTACGTTGTGGAAGACGTAGAACGGACGGCTGCCCTTGGATGACTCTGGGTGGTCGCAACCGCGCTTCATCTCTGGTTCAGCTGCGAGCACGGCTGCCCCTTTGTGCTTCACGTCCCTGGCCTTCTTATATTCTAGTTCAGCTGCTGGGAGCTTGAGGAGGGAGAGGCACCCTTCCTCGGCTATTGCGCACTTGGTTGCCATGTTGAACATCTCCAGAGCCATACACAGGTCTTCATGGGTGGCGAGCTCCTCCTTCATCTTGACATCACGGACACCATCGGAGAATGCCGAGATGATGGCCTCATCGGAAACCTTGGGGATCTTGAGGCGAACATTGTTGAAGCGCTGGATGTACTTCTGTAGGGTTTCCCCTGGCTGCTGCTTGATGCGCCGCAGGTCACCCACGCCTAGAGGGTGGCCGCGAGTGCCCTAGAAGTTGGCGATGAAACGCTCGCGCATCTCGCCCCTGGAGGAGATCGACACTATAAGAAATATGTCAACTAGTGACCTTTTGTCAATGACCCTGGAAGAATTGGTCATAGATCTATGACCATTTGAGACCAATTGGTCAAAAGCTGCTCTCGCGGCTCCAAACCCTAAACCATTGCGACCATTTTTGTCAGAAAAGTCGTAATTTCCTTACACGAAATGGTCATAAAGCAGACAACACTAGTCCGCTGCCTTATTTCTAGCTGATCATGACCAATATAGATGGTCATAACCTTGTAAATTGTGGTGGATTGGTATGACTTGGCGCCACATCATCAGTTTTGCCTATGTGTCATGTCCATGTGTCAATTTTTGCCCTAGGTTCTGAAGCAACCAATATTTCTGTCATTCCCAAAATTCCCAAAAAAATCTCATAAATTCTTTGGGTCATATCTTCATCAAATATGTAAAAATCCTTCCTTGCCTAGTTCAAAACTAATTCAACATTATTCATTTTCCTATTCTGTTCACAACAGCATTTTATGAAGGAAGTGCTATTTATATATTCTTTATTGCCCTCGGAATTTTTGGGCACTCTTTCCTATCCAAATCATTACCGCATGACAAAATTCAGCTCCATTTGCCTAGCAAATCTTCCTCGGCAAATTTCCAAAGTTTTTGTCCACCTAGAAGCATTGTGAAGGAAGTACCTTTTTTATATATCGAAATGACATGAAATTTATACAGTTCCTTCATATGCCCAAATTATCACCCTCCTCCAAATTGCAGCTCAGTCAAATCATCTATGTGAGCCTAGGTTCAATTTATATTTTATGACCAAATTGGCACGTTGCAAAGCAAGTGTTATCTAGACCCCTCCTATTACCCTCAAACTTTTTGGGCACTATTCCATACCCAAATCATTTCCACATGATAATATTCAGCTCAATTTTCCTAGTAAATCTTTCTCAGGAAATTTCCAAAGTTTCTACCTCGAGAGAAGCTTTGTGAAGTAAGTACTAGCTAGGCTTACCCAAATGATCTGAAAATTTACCAGTGCATGACCATACCTATGTAACTTACCTACACCAATTTTGAGCTCATTTCATTCATCCAATCTCTCTCACTAGTTTTCCCAAGTTTCTGTCCATAGAAGAGCATTGTGAAGGAAGTACTACTTTGGCATGTCCAAATGGTATCAATTTTCTACAATGCTTTCCTATGCCCAAATAACCATCCTCCACCAACTTTCAGCTCAATCCATTCATTATTTTGAGCCCACCTTCAACATTCATATTTTTTGTCCAGCGTGGTACTTTGCAAAGCAAGTACCACCTAGGATCCTCCTTTTGAGCTAAAAATTTGTGAAGACATTCTCCTTAGTAGATGATCATCCTCAGCCAAAACTCACGCCCATTGGCCATGTGAATTTCCCGTACCGCTAATCAAACACTTGGCTACTAATTCATCTTTGAGCATAGGTCAGTCTCCTCGTGAGATTCTTCTGTTGTAATTTTCTTCCTAGCACCTACCTGGGGAGTGCCCAACCCACTAGACATGCCTAGGCCTCCCGGAACGCATGTCAATGCCAAGGTCACGCGGTGACCACGCGGCGGGCATGCGAGTTTACGCGCTTTGAAGTTGGGGCCCTGGGCCACATCTAAGCCTCGACATATCGCCACCAAACCATGTATTTATGATTAAATAGATACTTGTGTAACTAGAAATGATTTTTGGAAACAATAAAGAGCAAACAATAAGGTAGATGCAGTTCAAAATTGACCCGCTTCCTACTGAATCGGCAGAAATTTGTCTTTTTCACAAGTGGTGGATCAAAACTTTTGACACCAAACCATTTTGTCAATTATGCATTAAATATGGCCTAATATTTTATAAAAATGATTTGGTCCAATTTTGCAACAAATATATGGTAGCTCCTTCAGAAAAAAACTCATTTTGGGCATTCAAAAAATGGAAAATGAATTTTCCGTGCAAAGAAAATGAAAACTCCCTCAGGAAACATTGTTTGGAATTCCAAGATGCACAATATGAGATCATTTTAACAAACTATGCCATGAATGTGGCCATAAGTTTGATCATTTGGCTTGAAAGCCCTGAATCTTCACACATGATAGCTCATTTCTGAGAACACTTTTTTAAAATAATTGCCGTATTGCAAGTTTGTTATTTTTCCTGGAAACTTGGTCACATATAATGACACAATGCGAAGGTTTTCCAATTTTTTAATTTTTTTTTAATTTTTTATGCCCGTTTTGAAATGCGATGAAAACAACGGGTTTGACCGTTCCTAGCTAGTGGTTGAATCTTGGAAAACTTTTGATGGTTCTCTAATTAAATAGATACTTATGTATCTAGAAATGATTTTTTGAAAAAATAAAGAGCAAACTATGAGGCAACTACAGTTCAAATTTGACCCGCTTCCAACCGAATCGGCGGGAATTTGTCTTTTTCACCATAGGTGGATCAAGGCTTTTGACACCCAACCATTTGGTAAATTGGGAAGCAAATATGGCCTAGTATTTTATAAAAATGGTTTGGTCCAATTTTACAACAAATATATGGTAGGTCCTTCACAAAAAGAACTCAATTCGGGCACCCGGAAAATGGAAAATGAATTTTCCGTGCAAAGAAAATAAAAAGTCCCTTGGGCAACATTGTTTGGAATTCCAATATGCACCCTTTTGCACAATATGAGATCATTTGAACAAACTATGCCATGAATGTGGTCATAAGATTGATCATTTGGCTTGAAATCCATGAATCTTCACGCATGATAGCTCATTTTTTAGAACACTTTTTTAAAATAATCGCTGTATTACAAGTTTGTTATTTTTCCTGGAAACTTGGTCACATATAATGACACAATGCGAAGGTTTTCCAATTTTTTGATTTTTTTATGAATTTTTTATGCCCATTTCAAATTACGATCAAAACGGCAGGTTTGACCGTTCCTAGCTAGTGGTTTAATCTTGGAAAACTTTTGATGTTTCTCTGATTAAATAGATACTTATGTATCTAGAAATGATTTTTTGAAAAAATAAAGAGTAAAGTATGAGGCAGCTGCAGTTCAAATTTGACCCGTTCCCAACCGAATCGGCAGGAATTTGTCTTTTTCACCAGAGGTGGATCAAGGCTTCTGACACCCAACCATTTGGTCAATTGTGTATTAAATATGTCCTAATATTTTACAAAATTGATTTGGTCCATTTTTACAACAATTATTTGGTAGTTCCTTCACAAAAAAACTCATTTTGGGCACTCGAAAAATGGAAAATGAATTTTCCGTGCAAAGAAAATGAAAACTCCCTTAGGCAACATTGTTTGGAATTCCAAGATGCACCCTTGTGCACAATATGAGATCATTTGAACAAACTATGCCATGAATGTGGCCATAAGATTGATCATTTAGCTTGAAAGCCATGAATCTTCACACATGATAGCTCATTTCTGAGAACACCTTTTTAAAATAATTGTCGTATTACAAGTTTATTATTTTTTCTGAAAACTTGGTCACATATGATGACACAATGCGAAGGTTTTCCAATTTTTTTGATTCTTTTTGAATTTTTTATGCCCGTTTCAAAATGCGGTCAAAACGGCGGGCTTGACCGTTCCTAGCTAGTGGGTTAATCTTGGAAAACTTTTGATGTTTCTCTGATTAAATAGATACTTATGTACTTAGAAATGATGACATAATGCGAAGGTTTTCCAATTTTTTTTGATTTTTTTGACTTTTTTATGCCTGTTTCAAAATGCGGTCAAAACGGCGGGCTTGACCGTTCCTAGCTAGTGGGTTAATCTTGGAAAACTTTTGATGTTTCTCTGATTAAATAGATACTTATGTACTTAGAAATGATTTTTAAAAAAAATAAAGAGCAAACTATGAGGCAGCTGCAGTTCAAATTTGACCCGCTTCCAACTAGATCGGCGGAAATTTGTCTTTTTCACCAGAGGTGGGTCGAAACTTTTGACACCCAACCATTTGGTAAATTGTGCATTAAACATGACCTAATATTTTATAAAATTGATTTGGTCCAATTTTGCAACAAATATATGATAGGTCATTTACAAAAAAAAACTCATTTTGGGCACTCAAAAAATAGGAAATGAATTTTTCGTCCAAAGAAAATGAAAACTTCCTTAGTCAACATTGTTTTCCATTCCAAGATGCACCATTGTGCATAATATATGATCATTTGAACAAACTATGTCATGAATGTGACCATAAGATTGATCATTTGGCTTGAAAGCCATGAATCTTCACACATGATAGCTTGTTTCGAAGAACACTTTTTAAAGACATTTACCATCGTCAAAGTTTGTTCTTTTTCGCAGGAATTAGGTCACATATAATGACACGGTGCAAAGATTTTTTTTTTGAATTTCTTATGCCCGTTTTCAAAATATGTTCAAAACAACGGGCAGGACCGTTCGTAGCTAGCGGTTGGATTTTGCAAAACTTTTCGAGTGTCTTAGATTAAATAAGTACTTTTTTATTGAAAAATATTTATTGGAAAATTATGAGTAAATTGTGAAGCAGCCGTTGTTCAAATTAAACCCTATTCCTATTGATTTTGTAGAAAATAAATGGTTGAAAATAGCTAAAAATATAAAAAATGCATCAAGTTGGTGATCATTCAAGAAATGTGGTCTAATTTGTGTGAAAATTTTAATAGTGCCATTTTGCAAGATATTCTTGGTAGCTGCTTCACAAAAAGTCATGTGTTTAATATTGAGAAACTAGTATTTTATATGACATATGTATCAAACCAATCAGGACAGAGAAACACTCTTCCCACGGATCACCCCTCTCTAACCAATCTGAGCCGTCAAAGCCAAACATATCCAACGTCTCTCAACCTTCCTCGCTTTGGTCCAAATGGATGGAAATTTTGGGTTGAGAGTAAGCGCGTGCGCGCCCAGAAGGCTCAGCCCGCCCTCCACTTTCAGAACTGAACCTAAAACGCAAAAAGAAGGAAAGAAAGAAAAAAAGAAAACCCTACCCCGACCCACTCCTCGTCCCAACCACCCTGATCCATCCCCTCCCTCCCACATCGCCGCCGCCGCGACCCACACACCGCCTCGTCCCTCCCACAGCTCACGCCGGTGGCCTCCTCCCTCCCATCTTCTTCACTCCCACCTCAGGCGCCTCCCCACCCTTCCATCTCTCTCTCCCACAACCCCCTATCTCTCCCGGGACACATCTCCGCCGCCACAGGTGCCAGCTGATTCCGGCGTTCTCCACCAACTCCCGCCACCCCGCAGCACCGTCCAGAGCTCGCCTCGCTCCGTTGGATCTTCCCCTTTGCGGGATTCGCTGCTCCCGGCCTCCAACGCTCAGCTGCAACCCTCCCTGTGACTAGGGTTTCGGGGGCGACGACGCCTCCATCACCGGCACGGCTCCGGTGACCCCTCTCCGACATCTACTGCGCCGCCACACGCGGCTCAACCTCCTAGTTCTTCTCCGTGCTCCCTCGCCCCCACCCCACCCACAGCCTCACTCGCAACACACCTACCACACGTCCAGAGCGAGATCCAGATGGTGACAGAGCTGACGGCGGACCTCCCCAGCGGCTCTTCTCCCCCTCCCCTCAGTCAGGTGTGAATCCTTTCCTCCCCTCTCTCCCTTGCAAATTTCTGCAGCAACCAGGCAAATAACTTCAGCTGCCTTCTATTTTCCTCTAGACCTCGGCGTAGGTTTCTCGGCGGTCGACGGGCAGACATGGGCGGCGGGGAAGGGGATGAGAAGCCCTTCAATTTCCTCCAGATCCTCTGCCGTGCGTCCTCTCCTCCTTCCCCATCTTTCTCATTCTTTGGTTCCCATCTCCATCAGTGGATTATTAGTGGCTCAGTACAAGCTCGCTTCGCCTTCTGCAACCTTACAGTTGGTCATGGGTGAAGGGGACTGATTATGTGTGCTGTTTTTTTGCCCGCTCGCTTGCAGAGGGAGTCATAGCCGAGAGGAGCCGCCGGCGTCGTGGTGGAGACGGTGCTCTACCCCATCGATGCCATCAAGACCAGGCTTCAGGTGAAGATGTGTAGTTCAGTCTCTGATTTTGCTTGTTTGCAATGCAATGGTCGGTTAATTAGACCCCATAACCTGCTCCCAAGCAACATGCTATTTTAAACTAAATGCACAACACTCAAGGATGCCATTGTCTGACGGCCCACTATATATTGTACTGCCTGCATTGGATGCCATGTCGGAAGCTGGTACAAATATTTGTTTCCAATATGGGGAAACCACAAAAAAAGTGCATACCTATTTCCAACTTTGAATGACATTATGTAAATCTTTGTTCCCAATATGGCACAAATCGCTGTGTATAATACCTATTTTTCCTGTAAATCTTATGAATACTCCATGCTATGTGCGACTGCCAATTTGAGCTTTCTATAATCAGTGAATATAGTAGTTCTCCTGCTGTTATTCAAATAAATAAATCATGCAAGTGGTAGTATAAAAAGATCTGCTTTCATAAACCTCTCGGGGACTATTGACATCTCATTATATTCTCTGCTTCCACTTATATCCTGAGCATGTACTCTAATAGTTAGTTCCTAGAACATGACAATGGATTGCTTTTCTTTATATACCCCACTATCCATACCCCCGGGTATTAGTAAAACTATGAGGACACCTTATGTATATTGTGTTAGATTAGTGCACAATCTTATTAGAAACATCTGAATGTTGAGGCTATTTCCTTTATACTAAATCTTGTAATTCTTGGTTGCGGCTTCTGTTTTTTCCCTTGGTACCCACTCACGGCCCCCTTCTGCTTGTGCTTCTTTTCTCAGGACGATGGTCTAGCGGCACATGGCGCCGGAGTTGAGCCTGGGCATGAGGAGCGACGGCTACGTGCGGGTCCTTGACCTGCTCGGCCTCAACCTGCAGACCTTCGCCAAGGTTCCCCTCAAGTCCCACACGGTGGATGAAATCAGGGAGGTAATATTTGTTCATGACCCATCTTCCTGCTGAACAGTAGATGATCTTACTAAGCAGCTAGCCCACCTTTCCTGGTATGCTTGTATCTGCTACATGTTGTTTTCATCTTGATAGCTAGCAGCCTAGCACCATGAACTTTGATTGTGAAATCTCTATATGCTGTAAAATTAATTGGGTCAGTCTCGAATTTGTTGTGAATTGTAAGATGCTTCAAGTAATTTTTTTTGCCTTCTCGCGTGTAGGCGATCAGGCGAGACAACAAGCAAAGGTTCAGTCTGTTGGAGGAGGATGGCGAGCTGCTGATTCGAGTTAACCAGGGGCACACTGTGACCGTATGTTTTCTGCCTGACCGTCCATACCATGGAGAAGCAGCGTCGGCCACTGGCGAGGGACGTGGCAAATGACCAGATCGTCCTCCTCTCCAAGCGAAGGGGACTACTCAACTAGGTTTGCAGCTAACTCAACTGGACCTTGCTGTTATGACTTCTGTAGTAGAAGCATGTTCAGAGACTTGGTTGTATTCATGGAGGGGCTTAAATATGTTATGTTTAGCCTTAGGGCATGACTAAGGCATGCCATATGTTCTGTTTGAAGTCACTTGCCAATAATCTAACCATATCAGCGGCTTCAGTAATTATATCATTACTGTCTTGTTCTGAGACTTGCACAAAAGAACTTGATGGCCAATATTTCAACACAAAATGTTGTATCAGAATCTGGAGTGATTTTATGGGTTTCTGGGGTTCTATTCACTAAATCCTATCTGTCTACTTCTGTCTTTCTCTAAAGCATTAAGACCTTTTGCTAGAGCCAGGGCTCCCCTTCTAGAGGCCCTATTGATTGTTTTTTTGGAATACATGTTTTTGTATATAAGATGCCACCATCAAGTTAATAGTAACACTAATAATCATTTGTACCCTTCTATTATGAGTTGATTGCACATGATTGGGGCTGTGCTTCCTCTTCTTACTTTCAGAATTGTTTGATGCTAATGACGATGATATACTAGGAGCATTACTTTCATCTACAATAATTGGCTCAGTTCAATATAGTACTGAAAAAACACTTCCTGCTGTAGATTATTAATCCATGAGTATATTATGACTCCATATACGGCAACCACATGCAGACTGGCTCAAGCTCTTCTTAATTTCCATGCATGTTTCTTTCCGGACTTAATCTTACTAAATAGCACCCCGTCACTTGCTGTTGTTGTTATTCACACTATATCCTCGTTGTTCTGTTTTTTTGTTGGCAGATATTTTGCCTAAATTCAAGACGAAAGAAGATGTTAAAAGAAGCACCAAGGCATTTTTGTATAGAAAGTTATGTAATAATAGTTGGGCTATCTGGGCATTGTGAACTCCAGAATTTCATATATCTTCTCTGTTTTTGAATGAAATGTTGTATGTTTTAGAATTACAATTTTTGTTTGATATGAAATAGTAATTATGTATGTGATTTGAAAATGTGTGCAATGGAAACATGACTCATGTGACCCACTTATAAAAATAATTTGAGAGCATTTGAAATTTTGATTATGATATTCGGGACCAACCTGACTAGTGGGGCCAGCATCAAAATAAAATGGTGAAAAATAAAAGATCATACACTCTAAAAGGCCGCACCCAGAAAAAAAGGCCGAATTGTTGGGCTAGGCTCATGTAGCAAGTGAAAATTAATAGAAAAAATATATTAAAAAGGCCGAATTAATGGGCTCGGCCCATGTAGAACGTCGAATTGGACCGGGCTGAATCTTATCCACGTCAGCTTGACACGCTGGATGCCTACGTGGCCTGGGGAGGTTGCTAGTGATCAAAACAAAACAATAGGCATATTTTGGTCATAAACATCTATGACCTTCTCACAGAGAAGGTCGTTAATTTCAGTTTACGACCGCCAGCTTTTGACTTTCTGTTTTTGGTCACAAAAAGGTCGTAAATGAAAAACAATGACCTTTCAGTGACCAATAGTCAAGGTCACAACTTGACATATTTCTTGTAGTGCGATCCCGCGGGCAGGTTCAGGAGCCACGAGCGCATGCCATTGTTTAGAGCCATGGGAAACCAGTTCACCATGATCTTCTTGTCCTCGTTGGCCACCTCGATGCTCAGCTCATAGAGCTGTAGGAACTCCCCAGGGTCGGGGGTGCCATCGTAGCGCAGGGGCAGGTCGGGCTTGAACTTGCCTGGCCAGATAACACTGCATTGCTCGGGAGTGAAGGCTCAGCAGCCCGCGGTGGTCATGGGAGACCGTCGTGGAGGTAGAGCCTGGTCTTGGCGCTCACGCGCCGCCATCGCAGGCGGCGTGTGGACTTGACACGGTGGTGCAGGGAGCGCTGGAGCACCTTCTTGCGGTCGCTGGACCTCCTGGCAGCTTCCTTCTCCGCGCATAGGCACCCTGTGCGGCAGGTCATGTCATGGGGCTGCATGTCTTGGACCGAGGGCGACGTCCTGACGGGGAGGTGGTGGAGGCGCTCCATGGGATACGTTGCCCGCAGCGGGTGGCGGGCGAGGCAGCGAGAGGGATGGTGCAGGGGAGCCCCCAGCCGTGCTGATAAGCTCGGTGATGCGGTCCAGCTAGTCTTCGTAGAAGTCGTCGATGGGGCGGTGGTGCAGGAGCTCGCGCGCCATGAGAGCGTGGCATGAGCGTCCGTTGGCCCGTGACAAGCGTGAGACGATGAGCCAGCCAGAGTGAACGACAGGGTGGCGGTGCGTCCATCCCGCCGCACGGGTGGGGGGTGCTGTAGCAAAGCTTGTTGCTCGTGCCCCGCTGGGCCGGTGGCGGTGTTGGCGATAGGCGATGGAGAGCAATGGGGAGGTCCGCCGACGGGTGCCGTCTAGGCGACGCGAGCGGCGAGAGTGGCTCGACGCTAGGCACGGTCTCAACGAGCATCGACCATGGGGTGGTGGACCGGCAGCAGGTCGATCGATGGAAAACAGGCTTCAATGCACCCCTACCTAGCGCGCCAAATGTCGGATTCGGGGTTCTGCAAACCCTTGAGAGGTTCGAACACTAGGGTGTGTGCGAAGAACTCACCCCTCCTAGTCTGCCTACTCGATGATTCCACGGCCTAGCTCGACGAACCCAAGGGACAAGAGACACAACGTTTTATCCTTGTTCGGGCCACCTTGCGGTGTAATACCCTAGTCCAGCTTTGTGATGGATTACCTCGAGGGGCTTAGGATGAACTAGTACAATGGCTAAACAGCCTCAGGAGGTAGGTGTTCTTGAGCTCGATGAGCTAGTGTGTGACTGGATGATCTTGGTGATCCCCCCTTCCTCTTCTCTCTTCCTTCTTCTCTATGGTGGTGGCCAGGTCCTATTTATAGTGGCCTTGGTCCTCTTCCCAAATGTAAGGCGGGTAGGGATCCCACAACAGCCAAATTTCAAGGGGGACAACTAGTACAAGCTGTCTTGACAAAAGTAGTCTTCGCCTGCAAAAGGCTCTGGTGGTGACGCTGCGGTTGGCTCTGCGATGACCTCCTTCCCACCGTCCTGGCGGTCTTGGTCTTGTTGCACTGATATGTAAACCTTTGCTTGATTCCTCGGGACTCCGCACCTGCGCTTTCCTCCTTGGCACCAAAGGGGGAATTGGTACACTACGCCCGCTAGCACCCGCCTGGCCTTGTTCGTTATGGCTCACGTCATGTGAACCTCGCGAGGTGCACCTTGCCTTGATATCTCTGCTCATCGGGAGCCATCCTGGTGAGGCCCTCTCAGGGAGGTCTTGCTGTCGTCCACCTCGCGAGGGTCTTGAGTTGTTGCTGAAGCTGGGTCGTACCAGGCCGTTGATGGAGCCATGTCGTGGGCCGCAGGCAGGCAAGTCTGGGTACCCCCATTCCCAGGATGCCGACATTGGTTGCAAGGGTTATTATGATGTGCATTACCGAGAGGGCCCAGATATACCTCTCCGATACTCGGAGTGACAAATCCTAATATCGATCTATGCCAACCCAACAAACACCTTTCGAAGACACCTGTAGAGCATCGTTATAATACCCCAATTACGTTGTGACATTTGATAGCACACAAGGTGTTCCTCCGGTATTCGGGAGTTGCATAATCTCATAGTCAAAGGAATATGTATAAGTCATGAAGAAAGCAATAACAATAAAACTTAACGATCATTATGCTAAGCTAACGGATGGGTCTTGTCCATCACATCATTCTCCTAATGATGTGATCCCATTCATCAAATGACAACACATGTCTATGGTCAGGAAACTTAACCATCTTTGATTAATGCGCTAGTCAAGTAGAGGCATACTAGGGACACTTTATTTTGTCTATGTATTCACACATGTATCAAGTTTCCGGTTAATACAATTCTAGCATGAATAATAAACATTTATCATGATATATGGAAATATAAATAACAACTTTATTATTGCCTCTAGGGCTTATTTCCTTCAAGAGTGACTTCACCACTAGCCTCATATATGATGAGTTGCCCAGTTCCCATGTGAGGTGAGTCACGACCACCACCACTTGAGTGATTTGAGTGCACTTACCTTGAGGGAGTGAGTGAGCCACCACCACATAGAGAGAGTGAGGTAGTTGATAGGGAATGTGAGGCCATTTTGATTTCTAACAACTTAACCTCTACCTATATTTTGTCTTCTCATTTGGTGCTAGGTCCCATCTACGATGACGCCATGACCTTTGACAACTACGTCCTTCCTTTGGACAAGACGATGGCCATGGTGGACTATGATGCACCCCCACATGGTTCCATCACGATGATGACGTTGACCACCATTTGGTCTTTGACATCTCACCTACACCACATGTGTGGAATGAGAAAGGTAACATAGGTGAAGGTAATGCTCTTATCCCACTAGTGGACATTCTTGACATTGATTGCTTCCATGATGTTGATCCACCTGTTACCATGATTCATGCTAGTATGATTTTCCCATGCGATGATTTACCCATTTATGATGAGTTTGATGATTTTCATGTGGATTCTATTAGTTGTGATGCCATGTTACATCATGTTTGATAATCCGCTTGACTTGCCATATGCTATGCATGAGATCACCCATATGTCATATTTGCAATCTCATCGTAGTGAGTATGCATATGCCATTAAAATAAACCCAATTTGCACATATGGCATAGATTACAAGCCCATGGTTATTGGCATTTGTTTTTCTTGTGATTATGTTGATATACTCCCTTTGCATCATTTATCTCATATGCCATGCCATGACCACCTAGCTTTGGACATGCATTGTTTGCCATGTTATAAATTTTCTCCATGTTATGCTTCCGCTATTCCTCATGAGACCCCCATAGTTTCCTCATCCATGTTAAGAGATTTTGCTACATCCTACGAATTGCATGATCCCCATGATTGTGTGCACCATATGCATCCCATGACTAAAAATTCTATTGTTGTGCCACACACTTGCTATAGTTTGCGTCCCAATTATGTTGAACACAATAAGTATCATTGCATGATGGATGACATGTTCTTATATCATGCATCAAATTTCTTTGAGCGATGCTTATCTTGTGTTAACTTTCACATTCACATACACATCATGATGGATGATGTGTACATTTACCACGAACACACTTTCTTTGATTTGTGTCTCTTTTGTGTAGGTACCCATGCATACTCATCAACCTCGCAATCCCATGAGTTGACGAAATGAACTCTAGAGAGTAATGATGATTCAGGATCCCATGGATTGTCCTTACCACCATTACCTTCATGCAAAGACTTCGCACATTTCTTCTACATGGCCCTCGCATGGGTATGGGTTATATACCACTTCTCATTTTATGCCCATATTGTCATGTTCACTTTTCGCATGATATGCCCATTTCTATGCCTTTGACATGCATTTGTGACCCATGGTTTGCATTACACATGTTCCTTGACTCTCATACTTGTATGTGTATTTGCAAGCTTGGTGGAGATATTGCTTGTTATTGCCATGTTTTCTTTGTGCCCAATACCAATGATCATACCTTGATCATATATTGTTTTCATGCTTGTGATATGTCATGTGCATCGTGTATGCCTACTATTTACATACATGACATGATTTCCATGACTACTTCTAGTATGTTGCATCTTCGTGCTACTAGTTCGCATGCTATGATTGATATGCTTGCCTTTGTTGCATCACCGATGATTCATACTTGCTCGTTTCATGTGGTTGATGGCATCCATTTACATGCTTTACACATGACTGCTAGTGCTTCTTGTCACATGTCTCCATATGTTGCCTCTCTCGTGCTAGATGACTTGCCTTGTATTGAGTACAACAATGCTTTTAGCCTTGCTAATGAGATTACCCCAATAGCTTTCTCACATATGTTTGAAGCTTTTGACATATTTCTTGTGAAGCATACTTGCCTTCCTTCTTTGCACCATATGCCTAGTGCCACGAGTATAGCCATTGCATCATATCATTCATGCACTTTTGCTTCTTATGGTTATGTGCAAGAGAAGAGAACCATCATGATGGATGATGTGTGTATCTACCATGCACATACGTTCTTTGTTTTGTTGTGTGCATGTGTAGGATACTTGGACTTCGTGTCGAATTCCACTTCACGTGAGCTGACCATTTGAGCTCTTAAGAGCGAGCCTCATACATTCGACCACGACTCGCTTCTATACCACATTTCCCACCACTTCGGCATTGTGAAGGATGCACAAGGACATGCTTTCGAGGTGATATGCTTCTATCTCGAGAACACCCAAATCATGAACATGCATATTGTGGATCATACTTCATGTGTTGATTGCACCATGACACTTTGCAAACATGCTAGCGCTCTTGCTTCGACTTATCATTGCCACATCGTCATTCCTGATGACATATATGCCTTTTGTGTTGCATCTAGTTCTTGGATTACTTGCTCCTATCATATGTTTGCTTGCAACAATGTCATTTCTTCACATGTGCCATGTGTAAGTGCATCTAGTGCCACCCCTAGTTGGTTTTGGAGTATTGACGACAAACCTAGTAGAGGGACTAATGTGTTTCTGAGAATTGCAGGATAACACAGGTAGAAGTCCCTCATTGATTTGGTTTTACTACTAGAGATGACCCCTAAAACTTTATGAAGACATTGAAGTCAAAGGTGGTATATGAAGATATTCACATTGAAGACTATGACAAGAGAAGACATGATATGAAGCCTATGGAGCTCGAAGACTTAGATCTTTCGTAGTTCTTTTTCTTTTGTGTTGAGTCATAGGAACCACCGTACTATTAAGTGGGGTCCAAGAGAACCAGTCAGAATGACTGAAGTGATGCCTAAACCAAACACCTATGTCTTCGAGTGAAGACTATGAGAGCGAATCTTGTCCAGAGTCGGACAAGTCAGCTTTGCTTGTAGCCCAAGTAAAGTTGTCGTGTGAGTTTGAAATCTGACCATTGGGGCACGTGTCAGTTCCTTAGTGACCCAGGGTCATTTCGAACAAATCAAGTCGGGTTGCCAAGTGGCTATAAATAGCCCACCCCCTACAACCATAAACGGTTGGCTGCTCAGATTGAAAGTACGGCTTTTGTCGTTTGAGAGCAACCCACCTCAAAGCCTTTGAGAGAGAATTCCCTGCGAGGATAAAGCCCTAACCACCAGAGCCAGAGAGAATTGGGCATCACTTAAGTCTTCTTGTCTGTGTGATCTGAAGACTTATTACACTTGAGGACTGTGCATCCTCCAGCCGGTTAGGCGTCGCGTTCTGAGCATCCAAGAGACATTGTGGACTGCCGGTGAACGAAGTCTGTGAAGGTTTGGGAGTCTACCTTGAAGACTTACCAGAGTGATTGGGCGAGGTCTATGTGACCTTAGCTCAAGGAGAATACAGTGAGGACTGGGTGTCCTGAGCTACGTGTTCAGGACTGGGTGTCCGGGACTGTGTGTCCTAAGGTTTAAATACCTAGCCGCTCCAACCAGACGTACAGTTGTCACAGCAACTGGAACTGGTCCAACAAATCATTGTCTTCAACGAGTCACTGGTTTCATCTTCACTTCACTTTACTTACTATTACTCCTTGTGAAGTCATTGTATGTTTGTTCTATCATTTGTCTTCACTGAGCGACTGCGTGTTCTGTTTGGCTTCACAATATCTTCCTACCTGATCCTTTCTACCTAGCTGCTATTAGTCTTTGTGCTTTCACTTCATTGAATACTTGACTATGGTTTGCCTAGTGTAGCCTACCTTCCGCTGCATGGTAATAGGTTTAATTTTATCGTTTGTCTTCAAAACTCCCATGTTCTGAAGACTTTCATAAAAATCGCCTATTCAACCTCCCTCTAGTCGATATAATGCACTTTCAATTGGTATCAGAGCAAGGTGCTCCCTTGTTCTGTGTGATTCGGTTTAACCACCTGGAGTTTTAGCTATGTCGACTGCAGGGATAATTAAAGTCTCCGCTACGTGCCCCGTCTTCGATGGAACTGAATATCCCTACTGGAAGAATAAGATGCGTATGCATCTTGAAGCCATTGATGTCGACCTATGGTATGTCGTCGAGAACGGCGTTCTCAAGGCTGGAGAAGGTGTCACTGCTGCTGATGTCAAGAAATTCGTCCAACTGGACTCTACTGCCAAGAATATCATCTGTGGTCATCTGACAAAAGGACAGTATGGCCGTGTGAGTGCTTTGAAGACATCCAAGCTTGTCTGGGACTGGCTCTCCAAGGTCAATGAAGGCATCTCAACCCAGAGAGATCAGAGAATCAGTGTCCTTCGCAACCTCTTCAACCGCTTCAAGCGAAATGACAATGAGAATGTCCAACACACATTTGACCGACTCACTGACATCACAAATGAGCTTCAAGCCCTCGGCGCCACTGAGATTACCAAACACGAAGTCGTCAAGACGCTGCTGAGATCACTTGATAGTTCGTTCGACATCCTGGCCCTGATGATTCAAGAACGTCCTGATTTCAAGACACTCGATCCGTCTGACATACTTGAGAGGCTCAACACACATGAGTTTCAGCTTTCGGAGAAAAGAGAGATCTACGGTTCAAACTATGGGCGAACTCGTGCCTTGAAGGCAAAAGCTGTCTCCTCATCTGAAGAAGAATCTGACAGCAGTTCTGATGACCCTGAAGACATTGGAAGGGAACTTGCTATGCTTGTCAAGAAGTTCCAAAAATTCACCAAGAAGAAAGGCTTTAGAAAGTCTTCCCGATCAAGTTCAAGGAATGATGAAGCTCCTGCTCATGACTACAAGAAGAAAACATGTCACAAGTGCAAGAAACTTGGCCACTTCATCTCTGAGTGTCCACAGTGGGACAATGAGAACAAAAAGAAGAAGAAGAGCAAGGAATATGACTCTGACGACAAGAAGAAGAAGAATAAATACTCAAAGTCTTCTTCCAAGTCTTCCTCAAAGTCTTCATCACACAAGAAGAGCTCATCTGGCAAGGCACGTGCGTTTGTTGGCAAGGAAATGGATTCATAGGAGGAGTATGCTTCTGAGGAGGCGGAGGTGGAGTCTGAGGAGGAATCCGACTCAGGCGTCGCAAGTCTGGCTACAACATACGTTGCCAAGTCCATCTTCAACATTGAAGACAATGACTTCATCACCGACACCGATGAAAATGACAAGGACTACTCCGCTTCTACCTACTGCTTCATGGCACGCGGTGCCAAGGTAAACACACGCACTACTCACTATCAAACATCTAGTGACGATAACTCTGATTGTGGTTCAAAACCTAGCTAAAAAACACTTGCTAAAATTGCAACTGAACAACAGAAAGCTATGGAACATATTCAAAAACTGTTAGATAGAAGCGATGATCTGTTAGGTGCTGAAATGACTCGATCTGAATCCTTAATTGAAGACATAAAAAATCTTCACGTTAAGTATCAGGAACTTGAAAGTCGTCATGAAACTCTCTCAACAACTCATGAAAAGCTTTCCTATGATTATCTTCAAAGGAAGCAAGATCTTGAGAAATTGAGAGCGGTTCATGAAGAACTTCAAACGGAAAACGAGTCACTTCGCGCCAAACAGATCAGTCCCGCTCAGGAAGGATTTGAACCACCATGTCTCAAATGCATTGAGTGTGATAATGCTACTTCTGTTGCTGAATGTTCTACTGCTACTGCTGTTGCAATATCTTCAACTGTTGATGCGGTAACTAACCCCTCTGCTGAGGATACCACCGCTATTGCTGATGAGAATGCTAGGTTGAAGACATTGCTTGAAACAGGGATGTACAAAAGTCTTAAAGGGCATCAGACGCTATGTGATGTCCTGAAAAAGCAGATTCTGAACCGAAACCCTAGGAAAGAGAGTGTAGGGTTCGTAAGGAAAATGAATGCAGATGGCTCTTACTGGAAACCTGAGCAGTACCCCAAAACCATGTGGGTTTCTGCAAAGGAACCTTCAGCAGATCCATCCAATCTATCTGGCTTCACTTGTGCTAACCCCATTATCATTGATGAATCCTTTGATGCAAACTATATACTGTTTAAGAATTAGAATGGTGAAGTGTTTGCCAGGTACATTGGTACTAACTGCAGGAATGGACCGCCTATGAAGAAGATCTGGGTTTCGAAAAAGTGTCTGGAGAGTCTTCCTGTGAATGTCATCATGACACCTCACGTGAAGAAGACAAACCTCAGACCAAAGGCTTCATACGGTCCAAAGGCTTCATACAGACAGAGGACTCACCTGAGTCGCACTAACGCAAATGGTTTGCAGGAAAATCATACTCAGGCATATGAATATGAGAGCAGTTCATCAAACCGCCATGTTCATAAGACCAAGAACTATTCTGCTTATTCTTATGAGTACTATTGTGCGCCTGCAAGACTGTTTGCTAAGGCTTCAAAGCCAAAATTCTCAGATGCTGCACTTAGACTTATTGCTTCTAAGCCACCCTTGAAGATGTGGGTGGCTAAGAAAGCTTAACTCTCTTTTGTAGGGAAAGGTCTCCAGCAGAAAACCAAAATCGTCTAACGCTATTGCTGGGGACCTTAAACATCTTGTAGGGCGCAAGATTAAATGCCCAAATGGTCTTACTATGTACTTCATACCTGAATCTCTTGCTACTCTCCTTATTAGTCTTAACTTGGATCTAAGCTTTCATAACCCACTGGTTCATCAAATGTTTTTGCTTCACAATGCTCTTGGTGAAGCCTATCCCCCTAACTGCACTGTAGGGTACGACACCAGCGTCTTCAGAATGGATTATTGACAGTGGGTGTACAAATCACATGACTGGCAAAAGAAGTCTTCTTATGGACTCAACCTTACGTCCATCCGACAAGAGCCACATCACATTTGCTGACACTGGTAAAAGTAAGGTATTGGGTCTAGGTAGAGTTGCAATCTCAAGGGATCAACACATGGATAAAGTCATGCTTGTTGAATCCCTTGGCTTCAACTTAATGTCTGTCTCAATGCTTTGCGATTTGAACATGATCGTAATGTTTGGAAAATATCGTTGCCTTGTACTAATGGAATCTGACAAGTCTCTAGTGTTTGAAGGGTATCGAAAAGATGATTTGTACGTGGTAGATTTCTCAGCAGGGCCAACGCTTGCAGTATGTCTTCTAGCAAAGGCTTCAGAATGCTGGCTTTGGCATCGGAGGCTTTGACCTTCTGGCATGAGGAACCTCCACACCCTTGCGAAGAAGAAGCATGTCATAGGCATCGAGGGCATCAAGTTCAAGAAAGACCACTTATGCGGTGCCTGTGAAGTAGGGAAGATGACGAGGGCCAAACATCCCTCGAAGACAATCATGACTACTACTCAACCCTTCGAACTGCTTCACATGGATCTTTTCGGTCCCACTCATTACTCAACTCTAACTACTACTGCTTGCCTCTATGGCTTCGTTATTGTTGATGATTATTCTAGATATACTTGGGTGCACATAATCCTTTACAAGACTGAAGTGTAGGATGTCTTCAGACGCTTCGCCAATCGAGCTATGAACAATTTTGGCGCCAAGATAAAGCACATCAGAAGTGACAATGGCACTGAATTCAAGAACACTGGCCTTGATACATATCTTGATACCTTGGGCATCACACATGAATTCTCAGCCCCGTACACGCCACAGCAGAATGGCGTCGTCGAACGCAAGAACAGAACACTAATTGAGATGGCCAGAACGATGCTAGATGAATACAAGACCCCAAGAAAATTCTGGCCCGAAGCCATTGATACTGCATGCCATACAATCAATCATGTTTATCTTCACAATCTACTGAACAAGACATCTTATGAGCTCCTTACTGGCAAAAAGCCAAATGTCAGTTACTTCAGAGTATTTGGCGCAAGGTGCTGGATCAAGGACCCACATCACACCTCAAAATTTGCACCAAAAGCACATGAGGGTTTTATGCTTGGATATGGAAAGGATTCGCACTCCTACAGAGTCTTCAATCTCTTTCATTACAAAGTGGTTGAAACAGTGGATGTGCGGTTCGATGAGACCAACGGCTCACAAAGAGAGCAGCTGCCAAGTGTGCTAGATGAAGTTCCATCCAGTGAATCAATCAAGCTAATGGGAACTGGAGAAATTATACCTTCTAAAGCTCATCCTGAAGAAGAACTTATCATTTCAGCACCTGATCAACATGAAGACAATGCTCAGCCTGAAGACATTCCTTCCAACAACGACAATGAACAGCAAGAGCAAAGTCTTCGCCCTGTACATCCTCGCGTTGCCAATGAAGTGCAGATTGAAAGAATAATTCATAGCATCAATGCACCTAGTCCACTCACTCGTTCAAGGGCAACTCAGCTAGCAAATTTCTGTGGGCACTTCGCATTCGTCTCAATATCAGAACCCAAGAAAGTTGAAGAAGCCTTCATGGAACCTGAATGGATTCAAGCTATGCAAGAAGAGCTTCAACAGTTTGAGCTGAATAATGTATGGGAACTGGTTAAGCATCCTCATCCATGGAAGCACAATATAATAGGCACCAAATGGATATACCGCAACAAGCAAGATGAGCATGGTCAAGTTGTCAGAAACAAAGCTCGTCTCGTTGCTCAAGGATATACTCAAGTGGAAGGCATTGACTTTGATGAAACATTTGCTCCTGTGGCTAGACTTGAAGCCATAGGCATACTGCTGGCCTATGCAAATCATCATAACATACTTCTATATCAAATGGATGTGAATAGTGCCTTTCTCAATGGCAAGATTAAAGAAGAAGTGTATGTTGCACAACCGCCTGGCTTTGAAAATCCAAAACATCCTGACATGGTATACAAGCTCAACAAGGCATTGTATGGCCTCAAACAAGCCCCTAGGACCTAGTATGACACACTCAAATACTTCCTGAAGAGAAAAGGCTTCATACCTGGTTCCCTAGATCCCACTCTTTTCACGAAGACATATGATGGTGAACTGTTTGTGTGCCAAATATATGTGGATGACATTATCTTTGGCTGCACCAATCAGAAGTCCAGTGAAGAGTTTGGTTATATGATGCAAGAGCAATATCAGATGTCCATGATGGGGGAGCTGAAGTTCTTCCTTGGTCTTCAAATACGACAACAACGCAATGGCATCTTCATATCTCAAGAGAAGTATCTCAAAGATTGCCTGAAGAAGTTCGGTATGCAAGACTGCAAAGGCTTCACAACACCAATGCCAGCCAAACATCATCTGGGTCCTGACGACAATGGTAAAGAGTTCGATCAAAAGGTATACCACTCCATGATTGGTTCTTTACTTTATCTATGTGCATCTAGGCCAGATATTATGCTTAGTGTTTTCATGTGTGCTCGATTTCAAGCGGCACCAAAGGAGTCGCATCACTTAGCTGTGAAGCGAATTCTTTGATATTTGGCTCACACCCTAACTCTAGGATTATGGTATCCAAAGGGCTCAGAGTTTGATCTGGTTGGATTCTCGGATGCTGATTATGCTGGTGACAAAGTTGATCGCAAGTCTACATCAGGCACATGTCACTTTCTGGGACGATCACTTGTATGTTGGTCTTCAAAGAAGCAGAACTGTGTATCTCTCTCCACTGCTGAATCTGAATACATTGCTGCTGGGTCTTGCTGCGCTCAGCTTCTGTGGATGAAGCAAACACTCAAGGACTATGGCATTCATCTGAAGCAAGTGCCACTTTACTGCGACAACGAAAGCGCCATCAAGATTGCTAACAACCCAGTTTAGCACTCGAAGACAAAGCACATTGAAATTCGTCATCACTTTCTCAGAGATCATGTTGTGAAGGAAGACATTGATATCATACACGTCAACATTGAAGAGCAATTTGCAGATATCTTCACCAAGCCCTTGGATGAGAAGAGGTTTCGCAAGTTACAGTGTGAGCTAAATATCCTGGAATCCTCAAATGTCCTGTGATCAGGCACACATCCTAACCCTTATGCATATTGATGACTTAGATGTGCAACTCATGAAGTTAAGTATATATTCAATCAATGAAGACATACATTCTAAGTGTGAATACATTAATGTGGAATTTGACTTCGGAGCGCCACGATAATTGTGCGCCGTGTCTGGGTCTAATACTTCCTATACGGTGGGTAACGCCACCACCAAACGTTCTATTTTGAAGTGTTTCACTCATGGCATTACCTTGCAATGTCTTCACATTTGGTTTGGCTTCGAACTCAACATATTTTCATGATTATCTTCACTATGTTGATTATATATATATATATATATATATATATGCTAGTGTTTTGTCCTCTACAACATTCACTTATAGCTATGTCTTCGTGTTGAATCTTTTGAACTAAGTGAATGTGATCGGACCCCAACTTCTCTATGCTTTCTATCTCAAACTCTATCTCTCCAAGTCGTATGCATTCTATTGAAACTGTCGAATGTCTTCTCTGCATCCTTGTCAACAGAAGATACAGAGACAACCATTAAGTCCGTTTTCAATGCTCATTCCTCCACATGAAATCCGAAGAAGTAGGAACGACCACCCGATAATCCAGGCGTGCGTGGGACGTGGAACAAACCCCAAAATTCCGCATACTGGCCACGTGTTCCTCAGATGCGAATCGCCAGGGGCACCTATGTAATAGCACAGTGCCACCCCTGTGCCTATAAATACACACTCACAACGGTCATTATCTCTTCTTCCACCCTCGCACGAACCCTAGCGCCACCGCTAGCTCTCGACGACGCCAGCGACGAAGCGCTTCGCTGCCGCAACCTCTCCGACGATGTCTTCACGCCGACCGCGGACATCGTCCTCTCCACCGTCGCCGTAGGTGTCCTCCGTCGCCAAGTTAGGGCACGGAAGAGTGAACTGCTCGGCCTCATCTCCCACTCCGTCTAGCAGTTCTCAGTGTGGTAAATAAAACTCCCTTTTTACAGCACCGTTGATCCTATTGATCTGTCACTTTCTACCACAAGCAGTTTCTGTTCACACAAGCTAGATCTCTCTCATACTGCATCTCATAACATGCCTAGTATATTCACTTGTGCTTCACAAAGTAGTTAGATTCCTCACTTGTACTAATCTGTGGATTCGTACAAATCTGGAACCAACTTCTTATCTATGAGTGAATGTCTTCGCACGATGAGGTCAATGTCTTCTAAATTGATTTATCTTCAAAATCTTCTGAGAATGCATATGACCTCTTCCCCTTCCCTCGCACCTTAATGCTGTCACAGGTACATGTCCGTGGGAGAATCCTTTGGTTCTCATAGTCTGCATTCATTTGCAAAATTCCTACAGCATCACATAAATTCTCCCGAAGCCAGTTCCTGTTGGTCCAGCAAACGAAAACCTTTGAAGCCTTTGAACATCTTGAAGCCTTTCAAGTTAAAGTTTATGGCTTCAGAAAAGGCAGCAAGGAAGGGTGGCAGAAAGCGTCGTGGTGAGACCTCCAGAGATCTGCCAGATGAACTCTCAGAAATGTACAAGACAGATCCTGAAGAGGATTACAGTCAGCGCAAGACCCGAATCCAATGGATTCGAAGATATTGGGCAGAACAATGGTTCAAATACAGATTTGTGACCCAGGAGTATGCTGAGAAAAATGCCATCAAGAGACCGTGGGGAGACATCCTATTCAAGAATCTTCTACCCAGGTCCAGAGATGAAGCCATTGCTCAAGGCTTCTATCCATGCATGGTCCGTGGACCACAGCCTGCTGATGCACACTCGTCATCACTGCTATGGTGTCGTGACGACAATCTGTTCAAGCGCAACTTCCAGTTTGCTCAGAACTTTGCGAAGCAGAACAAGAAGACTTTTGGGTTAGACTTCAACCCTGGTCCCTCATCTCCAAGGGCAGATGGCACACGACATGCAGAACCCAATGTCATTGGTCCTTTCGCCAACCTTGAAGGCCTCATCACCTACATCTTGGTTCAAGGGACTGCAGTGAATGAGCCTGCGGCTGACACTGAGTCTGATGACGCGCCTGCAGTGCCGAAGCCAAAGCAGTTGAAGAAGCCAAAAGCTTCAAAGCCAGCCCCTTCACCAAAAATCTCAAGGGCGAAGCCATTGGCAACTGCACCTCCTGAAGACAGTGTGCAGTCTGAAGATTTATCACGCGTCTCCAAGCCCGAGAAGGCCAAGATGCCTCTGTCTCACACTGGCAAAGAGCTAACAGCTGCTGCCATCCCGCGCAATGACGGCATTGATCTGTCAAGTGATGAAGATCTTGCAGATGACGCTCTTGAGCAACTCATCAAGAGCAAAGAAGAAGCAGAAATCTTCAATGATCTGCCTCTCTTTGATGTCACCATCATCCACAACTTCATTGACGAGTTGTTTGACACACCAAACATCAGCTTTGAAGATCTGCAGCTACCTATTGGCCTAAGTGTCGCCTTCCAAGGCGCCATTGCTTCAGAACTTGCTATTGCCCAGCACATTGTTGAACTGAAGCAGAAGATTGACTATGAAAAGGCTCAGTTCAAGAAGCATATGGCCAAGCTGAGCGTGCAAGAAGTGAAGAACTTCAAGACAATGATGCACGAGCTCAAGGAAGCCTTTGTGAAGAAGCGTGCAGAAGCTCAGGGTTCGCGTGAGCGCATGAAGACTCTGGCTGACAGATGTGTGCAAGTCTATAATGAGGCTGAGAAGCGCAAAGCACTTGGGCGTCCTGGCATCGACCCCAGGATGGCCGCAAAGAAGAAGAAGAAGCCTGCTATGGCTGAATCTGATGCACCAAGGCAAGAAGCAGTTCCGATTGTCTTCCCAACAAGAATGACTGGCTCGAAGCCAAAGAGCCGGTCAACAGCTTCAGAGCTCAAGAAGACACGAACTGCTGAGGCTGAAGCCAGGAAGAGGAAACACTCTGAAGCCTCTCCTACTACCCTCACCAAGAAAAAGAGAAAGACCAAGAAATCTCGGGCTGCTCCCACAGAGCCCTTGATAGTTGAACCCATTTCTATGGTTCATCCTGACACAGAACATCAACTGACAGTTCATGAGCCTGCTTCCACAGAGGCTCCTGAAGCTGACGACATTCCAGCAGCTGATCCCATCGCTGCTGAAGACATTGGTCATCATGACAATGTAGAAGATGATGCAGTCCTTCCTCAGTTTGAAAACAGCAAACTCATCAGCATTGGTCGTCCACTGATGCCACTTGCACAGGATGCTTCATGGGCGGATCGCCCACAAGAGGAAGAAGACTATCAGGCCCAGCCCACTCCAACTCCACAGGCGTCGTCTGCGTTCTGCAGGCTTCGCAAAGGTCCAAGGCCTCAAGTCTCTGCTGAAGACATTCCGGCTGCATCAGCCGCAGAAGAAGAAGTACCACAAGATCCCACTCTCTTGTTCCACCAAGAAGCAGTTCTCCAGGAGAATGTGCCTGTGACCGACCCTCCAGCTAGTCAAGTGGAGGATGAAAATCTTGAGGCTGCCACAAACACCAATGAAGCTAATGTGGAGCCCTCCCCAGCAAAAGCTTCAGAAGATAGCGAAGCCACTGATCCCGCCACTTCTGTTCCTGAGTCTGCTGCCGGTCCCCAATTCAACTATCATGTTGAGCACAGGCCTCAGGTCCAGAAGCCAATCCCAAGACTGCCAAGGTTTCCAGGTCCTGCATCAGCACCTGGCTCCTTCAACATCAATGGCTTCAGGGCAGACAACACGTTCTTCAATAGCTCCAGGAACCCCTACTCAAGGGAAAGGATATCATCTGATCGGTTCTGGAGCTATCCTCAGCGAAGCTATTACTCTTGCATTCTTTACAACCAAGGTCGCATCTTCCCACACAAGCGCCTTGATGTTGAAGCTATAGCTGGTCTGCCATGTCTAGAAGAAGCGTTGGATTACTTCAAGCAAGTGGGTCTGCTGCAGTTTGTTACTGATGAAGAGCATTGGAATGAAGAGCTGCTGCTACAATTCTATGCCACACTTCACATCAAAGGGTATAGCAGAGATCCGAAGACTTGGGTCCTGGAGTGGATGACTGGCAACGTTCATCACGAAGCCAATGCATTTAACATCATTGAGCTCAC
Source organism: Triticum aestivum (assembly GCF_018294505.1). Classification (NCBI taxonomy): domain Eukaryota; kingdom Viridiplantae; phylum Streptophyta; class Magnoliopsida; order Poales; family Poaceae; genus Triticum; species Triticum aestivum. Next base: position 256,880,652 of record NC_057800.1, read on the forward strand.
TGGCTTGCCCACTCCTGGCGATCTCTTCGAGCAAGGCTGTCAGCTGCATACTGAAGCTATTGAGAGCATCTTTCAATGGTCAGAACCTGATATGAGTCAAATGCTCAGCATGATGAAGCCATTGCCCCAAGATGCTGCTTATCCCACAGAGTTCTTCATTGAAGACCTTGAGTACCTGCCCAAAACCATCTATCACATCATCAGGCGAACTCTCTGGCCTATCAAAGGGCACTCTCCAAATGCCAAGCTTCAGGGTGCAATGAAGACTTTGGTCTTCTATATACTTCATGGCAAATGCTTCAATGCACAGGACTTCTTCATACACCAACTTGCTGCATCAGGCATTGATCTGTTTGGTTTGAAGTTCTACGCCCCTTGGGTCATGCGGCTGATCAAGCTACACTCCGCCATCTCGTATCAGCCCTCAGCCCGCAACCATCAGATCTTCTTGCCTGACGTGGACATTTCTACTGAAGCCATATATTCTGAGCCTGCCAAGCAACCTCTAAGTCTTCAGAATGCAGAACATCAGAGTTTTACTCAGAACATTGAAGGCGTTGAAGCAGTTTCTCGGGTGTATCCTTTGGTTGGCACTACACGTGCACCACACCCTGCTGCAACTGAAGCCACTGACAGTGCCACTGCTCCAAGACCCAAGAAGTGCACTTGTGTTCTCAACGACCGAGAGCTTCTTGTGGCTCTACATCAGAAACAGGATAGGCATCATGACTGGCTGAAGCGTCAGATGAAAAGCCTCTTGGTGGATGTTAATCGCACTCGAAATCTTGCCACCAAGAATGCTTTCTTTGCCCATGAAACATGTCGCCGCACATGGAAAGGGCTAACGATGATGCTTTCTGAAGCTGATCTTCAAGAGGATGGCTTCACTGAGAGATTCAAGTTTGACTCCACACCTCCTCGAAGGGCTGTGCTGCTAGGAACTCCATCCCTTGAAGACTCTGAGTTCTCTTCCTCTGCTGCCACAGTCACTGCCAGAATTATTGAGGAAGAAGACGATGCTACTTCACCGCCACCTCCTTCAGCACCTCCAAGCTCTTCTGCACCGCCAAACAACACCAACAACCCTGCTACTTCACCTACTCCTCATGGGAACGAGTAGAAGCTCTATGTCTTCAAACCTTTTTGGTCATTACTGACAAAAGGGGGAGAAGCATATGAGATTGATAGTCTTCAAGCGGGTTCATATGGGCGGGTGCCTTATATTTTGCTTCGTGCTTACAACTCTCGTTTTTTTGCTACATTTGGTTCTTATGAGTTGTAACACTTAAACTAGATGGTTGTCTGCTACTTATTTGCCACCTTGTTTTGCGAAGATAAATTCCGCATGTGCGACGATAAATTCCGCACTTAGCTCATTCTGCAGATGTCCATTTTCCATTATGCATGGCATTATCTTCATATACTTTCACATGCATAGTGGATTGTCATCATAAGTTGAAGTGGATCTCCACAAGTACCACCTGCCATGTGCATTTACATTCCAAAAGCAAATTAACTTATATGCACATCTTCAGGGGGAGCCCTTGCAACTTAGGAAGACAATTCCTTATTCTTTACAATTTCACAGATTATATTCCCCGTTGAAAACTTCAACTAGTTTGTCATCAATCACCAAAAAGGGGGAGATTGTGAGTGCATCTAGTGCCACCCCTAGTTGGTTTTGGAGTATTGACGACAAACCTAGTAGAGGGACTAATGTGTTTGTGAGAATTGCAGGATAACACAGGTAGAAGTCCCTCATTGATTCGGTTTTACTACCAGAGATGACCCTTAAAACTTTATGAAGACATTGAAGTCAAAGGTGGTATATGAAGATATTCACATTGAAGACTATGACAAGAGAAGACACGATATGAAGCCTATGGAGCTCGAAGACTTAGATCTTTCGTAGTTCTTTTTCTTTTGTGTTGAGTCATAGGAACCACCGTACTGTTAAGTGGGGTCCAAGAGAACCAGTCAGAATGAGTGAAGTGATGCCTAAACCAAACACCTATGTCTTCGAGTGAAGACTATGAGAGCGAATCTTGTCCAGAGTCGGACAAGTCAGCTTTTCTTGTAGCCCAAGTAAAGTTGCCGTGTGAGTTTGAAATCTGACCGTTGGGACACGTGTCAGTTCCTTAGTGACCCAGGGTCATTGCGGACAAATCAGGTCGGGTTGCCAAGTGGCTATAAATAGCCCACCCCCTACAACCATAAACGGTTGGCTGCTCAGATTGAAAGTACGGCTTTTGTCGTTTGAGAGCAACCCACCTCGAAGCCTTTGAGAGAGAATTCCCTGCGAGGATAAAGCCCTAACCACCAGAGCCAGAGAGAATTGGGCATCACTTAAGTCTTCTTGTCTGTGTGATCTGAAGACTTATTACACTTGAGGACTGTGCATCCTCCAGCCGGTTAGGCGTCGCGTTCTGAGCATCCAAGAAACATTGTGGATTGCCGGTGAACGAAGTCTGTGAAGGTTTGAGAGTCTACCTTGAAGACTTACCAGAGTGATTGGGCGAGGTCTATGTGACCTTAGCTCAAGGAGAATACGGTGAGGACTGGGTGTCCTGAGCTGCGTGTTCAGGACTGGGTGTCCGGGACTGTGTGTCCTAAGGTTTAAATACCTAGCCGCTCCAACCAGACGTATAGTTGTCACAGCAACTGGAACTGGTCCAACAAATCATTGTCTTCAACGAGTCACTGGTTTCATCTTCACTTCACTTTACTTACTATTACTCCTTGTGAAGTCATTGTATGTTTGTTCTATCATTTGTCTTCATTGAGCGACTGCGTGTTCTGTTTGGCTTCACAATATCTTCCTACCTGATCCTTACTACCTAGATGCTATTAGTCTTTGTGCTTTCACTTCATTGAATACTTGACTATGGTTTGCCTAGTGTAGCCTACCTTCCGCTGCATGGTAATAGGTTTAATTTTATTGTTTGTCTTCAAAACTCCCATGTTCTGAAGACTTTCATAAAAATCGCCTATTCACCCCCCCTCTAGTCGATATAACGCACTTTCACCATGTCCCATTGCTTGTCACATGGTTGACTTGATTGCCTCACACATATTGAACAATTGCTCTTTCCTTTGTGTTGAGTGCCATGATATCTTCACTACACCCCACGCACATTATGCTTGGATTGTCTTGCACTTGCCCCATGTGTTTAGGCATATCACAATATTTGGTGTTGTGAATGATTCCTATGCCTACCATAGACCATTTGTTGAGAACTTTATGCATTCTTGCTATAACCTTGAGGTAGATGCTTGTTCACTTGTCACAAATGATTGCATCTCGACCTCCCATTTGCATGCTTGTTTCCATGATGTCCTTTATTGTGCTCAATTTATATGCTTAAATGACATGCCACACTTCTTTGTCAGACCATATGTTATGCTTGATGACGACACTTGTTGGGTGAATCACCTCCTGAATGCTTGGTTTTGCACTAATGCTAACCACATTTGTTTTTCCAAATGTTTGTTGTCTTTGCCCCTTTTGAATGAAATACAAGATGGTGCAACATTGGAGAGTGCCCATTTCAAGCTACAAGATGATGAATGCTTGGTGATCGTCAACTTCTACACGATGACATCATCTCTTTCCCATGGTGATTTGGTTTTTGATTCGAGGTCGGATCTTTCCCAAGGGGGAGGGGATGATGCGGAGCATCCTATGGACATCACCATGTTAAGAGTCCATTTGGCAAGTGACATGTCCGACATCTACTTCATGCATATAAAGGTGAATCATCTTACACGTGTCCACTTGTACCCTTCGAGGATGGTATACTACTTGACCCCTCTCTCGTGTGCATACATTGGTGTGAGCGGAGCCACACATTAATCAAGGAGGAGTCCAAGAAGAATATAACATCTACACCATCCAAGAGGGAATCCTGGAAGTAGAGAAGGAAGCGCCAAGAAGAAGGTGGCAGCTCCCAGGCAACACCGTGCGCACGGGCCTCTCCGACCCCGTGCCCACGGACCTCCCAGGCTGGCGGTCCTGAAGACCCCGTGCACATGGGCGTGTACCGTGCCCACGGGACCCCCATGTCCACGGGCCTCATGGACCCCATGCGCACGGGCCCATGCGTCAGGTCTCTGGAGACCTCGTGCGCATGGGCTCCACTTACCCCGTGCACATGGGCCCCCTGTGTGTTGATGCGGGCTTTTCCCATGTAATGTCCATTTCTCCCCTACTTACCCCTTCATCGCCTAGGATTATATATACTCCTGCATGTCCTCCATTTAGACTTAGCTAAGAATAGATCTAGCATTAGAGCTTAGCTCATGTACCTCCCCTTGTGGGATTCCTCCTCTTGAGAGAGAGACACTCCATTGGAGTTCAAGGCCTACTTTGGAGAAGATCCCTAGTGATTCAAGACCCCCTTGAGGGAGGGATCTACCTAGATCACCAAGACCTCGTCTCCTTTGGATTTGAGATGAACTTTACCATGTATCCATGTTCCCCTTGTTGGTTATGTACCTTTGTGGATCTTGTGTGGATTTGAGTCTAGTGGATATGTGATTTGGGCTTGTTCTTGAGTGTTCCTCTTGTTTCCCCCTTGTGTTCTTCTTGTTCTTGTAGATTTACCCTCCAATTCATGAAATATATCCACTTAGGCTCCATCCTACAACATTTTCCCTAGAAAAAAAGAGAGGACTTTCGGGATGGAGCACTGCCGTCTTGAGGCAGAACTTGGGCAGGAGCGCTTTTGCTCTCCGGCGGAGAGATTTCGCTGGGTATACTTCCCTCCAGAAGGGGGAAATCACAACCATCGTCATCACCAACAACCCTCTCATCATGGGAGGGCCAATCTTCATCCACATCTTTGACAACACCATCTCATCTCAAACCCAAGTTCATATCTTGTATTCAATCTTTGTATCAAAACCTCAGATTGGTACCGGTGGGTTGCTAGTAGTGCTAATTACATCTTGTAGTTGATGCTAGTTGGTTTATTTGGTGGAAGATCATATGTTCAGGTCTATTATGCTATTCAATACCCCTCTTATCTTGAGAAAGAATATGTTTTGTGAGTAGTTACATTTGTTCTTGAGGACATGGGAGAAGTCTTGTCATAAGTAATCGCGTGAATTTGGTATTCGTTTGATATTTTGATGATATGTATATTGTGATTCCCTTAGTGGTGTTATGTGAACGTCGACTACATGACACTTCACCATATTTGGGCCTAAGGGAATTTATTGTGGTGTAGATATTAGATGATGGGTTGCTAGAGTGATAGAAGCTTAAACCCTACTTTATGCGCTATTCCATAAGGGGCTAATTTGGATCCATATGTTTAATGCTATGGTTAGATTTTATCTTAATTCTTCTTTCATAGTTGCGGATGCTTGCGAGAGGAGTTAATAATACGTGGGAGGCTTGTTCATGTAAGTACAACACCCAAGCACCAGTCCACCCATATATCAAATTATCAAAGAACGCGAATCAAACAAAACATGATGAAAGTGACTAGATGAAATTCTCGTGTGTCCTCAAGAACACTTTACTTATTATAAGAGACCATTCCTGCCTATCCTTTGCTACAAAAAGGATTGGGCTACCTTGCTGCACTTTTGTTACCATTACTATTACTTGCTCATTACAAATTACTTTGCTATCCAACTATCTGTTACCGACAATTTCAGTGCATGCAGAAAATACCTTGCTGAAAACCGCTTGTCATTTCCTTCTGCTCCTCGTTGGGTTCGAACCTCTTACTTATCGAGAGGACTACACTAGATCCCCAATACGTGTGGGTCATCAGGAATCACCCTCCTATGCCACGACCGATTAGCTACACTATAGAGATATCATCAGGAGTGCGTTACGAGGTATCACCCACGTCACTCTATGGTAGCTCTGTAGAGTCGTACAACTAAGATTGGGTGTGTGTGGTGATGTGTTGGTCTCTGCACATAGATCATGTTGATCGAGTAATTCAGTGATAAAGCGGGGCAACATGGACAAGGTGAGGAGTCACTGATGGATCACTAACCAACCTATACTAAGCATATAGGATAACAGGTAAGTAACAATAGCAGGTTACAAAAGCAGGCTATGCATTAGAATTGGAGCTATCTAACAACAGTAGAAAAATATAATGCAAGCATGAGAGAGAAACAATGGGCGATATATGAATGATCAAGGGGTTTTTGGTTGCCTGGAAGATCTGTTGCAAGTGCTGAACATTTGCGGTGTAGTCGTACTCAATGGCTTCAGCGTTTGTCTTTGGGTCTACTGGAGAAGAAGAGGGGGAAGAAACAGTAAATATAAACCACATAGATGCAACACGATGCATGACATGGTAGCAAGCTTTGCAAGGGGTGACCTAACACAGTGCTAAGTGTTATAGACAGAGCAAAGAATACGGGAATATTTTCTCGGCTCCAAGCATTTATCGAACAGATGAAACAGAGCGGGGTGTTTCATATTTTGACATGTTAGATGCATGTGACAGGTATGTGGTTAGCATATTCGGATTCGTTATATTTTTGTGAACAACTTTCATATATAAATTATTTTCATCCAAGTTATAGATTATTCTATATGATTTTCTAAAGTTTTAATCATTTTCTGGAATTTACTGGATTAAATATTAATTCGATATTATATTAAAATAATAAAGCAAATTGGGTTTCTTTCGTATGTCATGGCATTTTTCAGAGAAGTCCCTCTATTTCAGAGAATTCAACCTATAGTCCTGTTTTAAGTTAAAACGAATCATTATTTTCGTATTTTACACAAAAGTCCCTGTCTTTTCTTGAAATCAACCCGCTGTCCGGATTTAAGTCACACCCAAACCGTTATTTTACATTTTTCGAAACCCCCCCTGATGTTTTAGATAATTCATCCACGGATCATATTTAAGTCAAACAAATGCTTTTTAAAATCATACATATCTTTTAAACCATAACTCCGATTTGAACATGTTATATATGAAATTTGATTAGACAAATATGTAGAATATGAATATGAGATTATTTTTACCTGTAAAGTATTTTTAAATGTTATTTTGAAATATATTTGAGTCAAACCAAATGATTTTCTAAATTATCTGTATCTTTTAAACCGTAACTTTGATTTTAACATATTATATATGAAATTTTATTAGAAAAAATGCGTGCAATCTAAATATGATGTTAATTTTACCTATTAAATATTTTTAAAATATTGTTATGGAAGCAAACTTATAATTTATAGAGCAAGATTCGTTTTTTTTCATACCGGAGACGATCCAGATTGCAAATAAACACCCCACTATAACGATATATGGAAAAGTAAACATCGATAACTACACATACATACCTCTGAAAAATGTCGCAGGGGAAAACAATAGATTTCTCATCGCGAGAGTGAGAGAAAGTGAGGGAGAGAGAGAGGGAGAGAGGGAGTAGAGAGGGAGAGAGAGACGCCTTAGGATTAACCATATTCAACACACGTTTTTTGTTGTTTTGTGTGAACACCAAGGCCATCACCGGCGAGGGTGCGAAGGAGGATAAGCGGCAACCCAAATATGATGCCTCGCAAAAATAAAGGAGATGGACCTATTGTGGTCTTGAGTGATGGTTGTTGAGTTAAGAGCGTGTGTTATGTTTTCTCTCCCATTGCAACACATGGGCTCTTTTGCTAGTTGTATTAATTATTAAATGATATGTGTACACAGAAGTGTACCCATAGATGTGCATGTGTGGCTGACATGTGGGGCCAGTCAGCTGAGTGAGCAGGTCAACTTTTGACCAGTTGACTGATGTCGCTTGAAACTGCGCCAGTATTTCCCCAAAGAGGAAGGGATGATGCAGTACAACTATGGCAAGTATTTCCCTCAATTATGAAACCAAGGTATCAATCCAGTAGGAGAACCAAGCAACACTATGTAAACGGTACCTGCACACAAAGAACAAATACTTGCAACCCAACGCATATGAGGGGTTGTCAATCCCTCTTCGGGTAACGGTGCTAGAAATTGTCAAGTTGACGGGATAAAATAAAATAATAATAAAAAGGTGCACCAAGGTATTTTTGGGGTTTTGGAATAATATATCTGAAAACAAAAGCAAAGCAAATAAAACTAGATCTCAAAGCAAATATGATAAAGAATAGACCTGGGGCCCATAGATTTCATTACTGGCTTCTCTTAAGAAATAGCACACGGTGGGCAAACAAATTACTATTTGGCAATTGATAGAAAATCAAATAGTTATGACGATATGCAAGGCAATGGTCAATATATATGCACCACGTCCAAGATGAGTAGACCGACTCCTGCCTACATCTACTACTATTACTCCAGACATTGACCACTATCCAGCATGCATCTAGTGTATTAAGTTCATGGAGAAACAGAGTAATACAATAAGAACGACGACATGATGTAGACAATATCAATTCATGTAGAAATAGCCCCCATCTTGTTGTCCTTAATAGCAATGATAAATACGTGTCTTGTTGCCCCTTCTGTCACTTGAAAAGAACTCCGCAAGATCGAACACATCACAAAGCCAATACCAAACAGTGTTGGGCGAAACTGTTTCCATTATATTCTAATTGATACGTCAAAACGTATTTTTACAGTGAATGCCATGATTATCGAGGCTATTTTACATGCCCAGAATTTGAGAATAAGGGAAAGCTGCATACAGGTCCTAAAAAAGGAAAACTTCATCTTGAAGATCCTTTGGACACTCTGCCGCACGTCTACGCTGCTTTTTGCCTTCGGGTAGGATCGTTTGAGAGGATCAATGATCGAGTATGCATAAGGGGCCTAGAAAAGGGCCCTTGGTACCATTTTAAGGTGATGTGGTTTGTAAAGAACCTGAAAGAATAAAAATACGAAGAAAAAGGGAAGGATATGGGGGTCCAGATAGGGTCGAGCCGCATTGTGGACTTTAGTTATGGTGTGCCTCCATCCAGGCCCATGGTATCTTTAGTGCGTAGTTATGCACGCGCGGTGCGCATGCCGCTATCAATTTGGGGCTTGGACGGAGGCCGAATTGTTAATCTAGCTCTAGATGAGCCAGACTGCCATTATGCAGGTTAGATCGGACTCGTTTGACAGTGTCCAGGGGCTTAACTTCCAAGGTAGTATTTGGCTTGAGAAGGCCACCCTGTACTTCGGCTGCAAGGGCCGCGGTATGCTCCTCAATACGGAGGCAGCGCTCCATGTTCCCATTGGCTGTTATGACGCCATGTGGTCCGGGTATCTTGAGCTTTAGATAAGCATAGTGCGGGACTGCATTGAAACAGGTGAAAGCGGTTCGTCCTAGCAGTGCATGATAGCCACTTCGGAAAGGGACGATGTCGAAGATCAAGTCTTTGCTTCAGAAGTTACCCGGGGAGACGAAGACTACCTCCAGCATTATGGACCCCGTGCAACAGGCCTCTACGCTAGGTATCACTCCTTTGAAGGTGGTTTTGGTGGGCTTGATTCTTGACGGATCAATGCCCATTTTGTAGACAGTGTCCTTGTAAAGGAGGTTAAGACTGCTACCGCCGTCCATAAGGACGTGTGTGAGATGGAATCGGTCGATAATTGGACCGAGGACCAATGTTGCCGAACCTCCGTGACAGACACTGGTCGGATGGTCTCCGCGATCGTGATCGGACAGGCTGACCACGGGTTAAATTTTGGGGCGGCTGGCTCTATGGCATAAACATCCCTTAGTGCGCGCTTGCGCTCCCGTTTGGGGATATGAGTGACGTAGATCATGTTCACTGTTTTTACCTCGAGGGGAAATTTCTTTTGCCCCCCTCGTGTTCATTGGGCGAGGCTCTTCATCGCCGTCCTCGCTGGGTCGCTCCTTCCCTTTATGTTGGGTGTTTAGCTTACCGGCCTGTTTAGGGACCCAACAATTTCTGTTGGTACGATTGGCAGGCTTATCAGGGGTGCCATGAATCTGGCAAGGCCGATCAAGTATTCTATCCAAACTGGATGGACCATCTTTGTTTCCTTTGAATGGCTTCTTCCGCTGACCGGGTTTAGAGCCACTGAATCCGGCGTTGACTATCGTATCTTCGATATCTTTATTGTTGCTTCGACCCTTGTGTTTGTTGCGCCATGGCTTGTCGTTGCCGTCTCTGGCTTCGGAGGTGCCAGGGTCGCTGGTGCTATTGCTTCTACAAGCTAGCCAGCTATCTTCTCCCGCGCAAAAGGGGGTCATAAGTGCGATGAGAGCTGCCATTGACTTCGGCTTTTCTTGGCCAAGGTATCGGGCGAGCCACTCATCACGGACGTTGTGTCTAAAGTCCGCAAGGGCTTCGGCATCCGGACAATCGACAATTTGGTTCTTTTTAATTAAGAACCTGGTCCAGAGTTTCTGGGCTGATTCTCCAGGTTGCTGGACTATGTGACTAAGTTCATCGGCGTCTGGAGGCCAAACATAGGTGGCTTGGAAGTTGTCTCTAAAGGCGTCCTCCAAATCTTCCCAGCTACCAATAGAGTTTTGTGGGAGGCTGTTTAACTAGTGCCGTGCTGATCCCTTGAGTTTTAGGGGGAGGTACTTGATGGCATGGAGATCATCATCGCGAGCCATGTGAATGTGGAGAATAAAATCTTTGATCCATACTGCGGGATCCTTCGTACCATTGTATGATTCAATGTTCATGGGTTTAAATCCTTTTGGGACTTGGTGCTCCATTACCTCATTGGTGAAGCATAAGGGGTGTGCGGCGCCTCTATATCGGGCGACGTCATGACGTAGTTCGGACGAAGTCCCTATGCGGTTTTTAGCCCGAGTGAGGTTGTGCCTGTCGTGCCAGGCTTGATGGTCGTATTCTCGTGTTGGGGCACGCCCCTTGATCCATAGATTGATCTGGCTTGGCCTGCTCTATTGTCCAGGTCCTGCCGTAGGTTGTAGGTGTATCCTGGAACCGCTGTCTCTCTGCCTCTACGGCGAAGTGGTGCAGGTTGATGTTCGGCATAGGTGGCCGCTTTTATCTCATCCACGTGGTGGCCGGTCTGGTTCATCAGCACGGTTATGTCTTGACGGTATGGGCTTGATGGCCTCATCGTCGACTTGTGGTAGTAGCCGACGCTTCGGATAACTCCTTGCTGGTTGTTGAAGGCCGTACTCATCGGCAGCCGGGACCTGGGTCCACCTGTCGATGAGTTTATCATGTTTGGCTTGGAGCTATTGCTGTTTCTTTTTTAGGCTTCTCGCAGTGGCAATTAGCTGGCGCTTAAAGCGCTCCTGCTCGAGTGGTTCCTCTGGCACGATGAAGTCTTCGTCCCCGAGGCTCACATCATCCTCGGACATTGGTAGATAGTTACTATCCTCCAAGTCCTCGCTCCCGACTGGATCGTCAGGGTTAACTTGCCCATCCTCCCAATCATCATGTTCGGATGTTGGATCGACAGGGGCTTCGAGGTCTTCGGCGTTCTCCGGAGTATTATTGTCTTCGGTGCCGGTATTGCTATCTTTTTTGCGACGTGATTTTGAGTGGCACCGCTGACGTCGACGCTTTGGAGGTGCCTCAGCGGGCTTGTACCCAACCAGATCCTTCCTTCTGTCGTCATCATCCTCTTTGGATGTGTCCACCATATACACGTCATATGTTGAGGTGGCTGTCCAACGTCCGGTGATCGACGGGTCTTGGCCTTGTTTGTCTCCGGCATCGTCATCCATGTCGTCGATGTCTTCGGAGGTGTAGTCCAGCATGTCGATTAAATCTTCGACAATGGCTATGAAGTGGGTGGCGGGTGGGACGTGAAATTCCCTGCTCTCAGCCCCTAGTCCGGGCTGGGCATAATTCGTAAGTGATTCCTCTATGATGGCGAGGGATCTCATTAAGTCCAGAGCCTCATTTAAGAGCGAGGTTTGGATGGGGAAGCGAAAGTCTGCGGGGCTGGCCGGGGTGAAAACCTCCTGGTCGTGCCTTCTTGGCGTGGACTTCGCGAGTTTGGATCTGGAGTTCAGGGGCGAGTCCGGCCTTTCAATAATAGGGGGAACCCGGTATGATTCCGAGTTTGCCGTGGACATAATCACCTTCGGATCCTCGATAGTGCAATTTCCAGCGGAGAGTCCAGTGGGCTCCAAACTCCCATCTTCGGACCTGGTGGTTTGCTCTAGATCTGAGGCCAGAGCAGTGGTCGGGGTTGCGAACCCTTCGAAGATCAAATCTCCTCGGTTATTAGCGACATAACTTAGGTTCCCGAAACCGATCTGATGACTAGGGGCGTAGCTGTCGATCTGTTCGAGGTGGCCAATCGAGTTGGCATGCAGAACGAAGCCACCGAATACAAAAATATGGTGGGGGAGGAAAGCTTCCCCGGAAACGGCATCGTTGTAGACGATCGAATGAGCCATCGAGCCTTCTGTTGACGTCACAGTGGAACTCTCAATGAAAGCACCAATGTCGGTGTCAATACCGACCAATGTCGGGTAGGGGGTCCGGAACTGTGCATCCGAGGATCGAAAGTAACAGGAGGCAGGGAACACGATGTTTACTGATATGTCTCCAACGTATCTATAATTTTTGATTGCTCCATGCTATATTATCTACTGTTTTGGATGTTTATGGGCTTTATTATAAACTTTTATATCATTTTTTAGGACTAACCTATTAACCCAGAGCCCAGTGCTAGTTTCTGTTTTTACCTTGTTTTAGAATATCGCAGAAAAGGAAAACCAAACGGAGTCCAATTGACCTGAAACTTTAGAAGAAGCCCAGAAGACTTGGAGTGCACGTCAGGGGATCTACGAGGAAGCCACGAGGCAGGGGGCACGCCCACCCACCTGGGCGCGCCCTCCACCCTCATGGGCCCCTCGTGGCCCCCTTGACGTATTTCTTTCGCATATATATCTCCATATAGGCTAAAAACATCCGGGAGCACAATAGATCGGGAGTTCCGCCACCAGAAGCCTCCGTAGTCACTGAAAGCCAATCTAGACCTGTTCTGGCACCCTGCCGGAGGGGGAATCCCTCTCCGGTGGCCATCTTCATCATACCGGTGCTCTCCATGACGAGGAGGGAGTAGTTCTCCCGCGGGGCTGAGGGTATGTACCAGTAGCTATGTGTTTGATCTCTCTCCCTCTCGTGTTCTTGAGGTGATACGATCTTGATGTATCGCGAGCTTTGCTATTATAGTTGGATCTTATGATGTTTTCTCCACCCTCTACTCTCTTGTAATGGATTGAGTTTCCCCTTTGAAGTTATCTTATCGGATTAAGTCTTTGAAGATTTGAGAACACTTGATGTATGTCTTGTCGTTCGTATCTGTGGTGACAATGGGATATCACGTGATTCACTTGATGTATGTTTTGGTGATCAACTTGCAGGTTCCGCCCATGAACCTATGCAGAGGGGTTGGCACATGTTTTCGTCATGATTCTCCGGTAGGAACTTTGGGGCACTCTTTGAGGTTCTATGTGTTGGTTGAATAGATGAATCTGAGATTGTGTGATGCATATCGTGTAATCATGCCCACGGATACTTGAGGTGACATTGGAGTATCTAGGTGACATTAGGGGTTTGGTTGATTTGTGTCTTAAGGTGTTATTCTAGTACGAACTCTAGGGATGTTTGTGACACTTATAGGAATAGCCCAATGGATTGATTGGAAAGAATAACTTTGAGGTGGTTTTGTACCCTACCATAATCTCTTCGTTTGTTCTCCGCTATTAGTGAATTTGGAGTGACTCTTTGTTGCATGTTGAGGGATAGTTATGTGATCCAATTTTGCTATTATTGTTGAGGGAACTTGCACTAGCGAAAGAATGAACCCTAGGCCTTGTTTCAACGCATTGCAATACCGTTTATGCTCACTTTTATCATTAGTTACCTTGCTGTTTTTATATTTTCAGATTACAAAAACCTTTATCTACTATCCATATACCACTTGTATCACCATCTCTTCACTGAACTAGTGCACCTATACAATTTACCATTGTATAGGGTGTGTTGGGGACACAAGAGACTCTTTGTTATTTGGTTGCAGGGTTGCGTGAGAGAGATCATCTTCATCCTACGCCTCCTACGGATTGATAAACCTTAGGTCATCCACTTGAGGGAAATTTTCTACTGTCCTACAAACCTCTCCACTTGGAGTCCCAACAACGTCTACAAGAAAAAGGTTGTGTAGTAGACATCAAGCTCTTTTCTGGCGCCGTTGCCAGGGAGGTGAGTACTTGAACGCATATCTTTAGATCTTGCAGTCGAGTATTTTAGTTTCTTGTTTTATCACTAGTTTAGTTTATAAAAGAAAACTACAAAATAATATGGAATTGAGTTTGCCTCATACGCTTCATATTTTTAATATCTTTCGTGAGAATAAGGATTCCAATAATTGTGCTCAAGTGCTAGAAGAAGAATGCATTAGAATGTTTGGCACTAAATATCTGAATGATGAGCATGATTGCAATGTTGTTAGTATGAATTCCTTGAATATCCATGATGCTAATGATATGCAAAGCCACAAGCTTGGGGAAGCTATGTTTGATGAAGATGATATTTTTTGTCCCCCAAGTTTTGATGAGAAAATTTATTATGATGAAAGCATGCCTCCTATTTTTGATGATTATATTGATGAAAGTGGTTTCGGAGAGGTCATGACTTTATTTAGTGATGAATCCATTATTTCGGAAGAGGTTCCAATTGATTATGAGAACAAAGTTGCTATCTATGATGATTATTGTGATGACTTGTATGCTATTAAGAATAATGATAACCATGAAACTTGTCATCATGATTTTAGTTTTCAATTGGATTATACCTCACATGATAGTTATTTTGTTGAGTTTGCTCCCACTACTATTCACGAGAAGAAGTTTGCTTATGTGGAGAGTAATAAAAATTCTATGCTGGTGCATCATGAAAATAGTGCTTTATGTGATAGTTATATTTTTGAATTCATTCATGATGCTACTGAAAATTATTATGAGGGAGGAATATATGCTTGTAGGGGTTACAATAATATCAAGTTTCCTCTCTATGTGCTTAAATTTTTGCAGTTTTGCTTGCTTTACCTTCCTATGCAAGTTTATTATTGTTCCCACAAGTTGTTTGCCCACAAAATCCCTATGCATGGGAAGTGGGTTAGACTTAAATTTTCTATCCATATTCTTCATGATGCTCTCTATATGTTTCAATTCTTATCTTTTATGTGAGCATCATTGAAATCATCATGCCTACCTAGGGGCGTTAAACGATAGCGCTTGTTGGGAGGCAGCCCAACTTTATTTTTGTTCCTTGATTTTTGCTCCTGTTTAGTAATAAATAATTCATATATCCTCTGTTTAGATGTGGTTTTATGTTTTAATTAGTGTTTGTTCCAAGTAGAACCTTTGGGAAGACTTGGTGAAGTCTTGTTGATCATCCTGTAAAAAACAGAAACTTTAGCGCTCACGAGAATTTCTGCCAGTTTTTATTGGAGAGTGCTATTGAGTTAATTATTTTTGAAGATGATTAATAGACAAATTACACAGTTCCACCAATTTATTTGAGAATTGTATGAGTTCTAGAAGTATACGTTTGATCCAGATTACTACAGACTGTTCTGTTTTTGACAGATTCTGTTTTTGATGTGTTGTTTGCTTATTTTGATGAATCTATGGCTAGTAAAATAGTTTATAAA
Source organism: Triticum aestivum (assembly GCF_018294505.1). Lineage (NCBI taxonomy): Eukaryota > Viridiplantae > Streptophyta > Magnoliopsida > Poales > Poaceae > Triticum > Triticum aestivum. Next base: position 256,896,239 of record NC_057800.1, read on the forward strand.
CCATATAGAAGTTGGAATACAGTAGTTTTAACACCAATATAAATAAATAATAAGTTCATTACAGTACCTTGAAGTAGTGTTTTGTTTTCTTTCGCTAATGGAGCTTACGAGTTTTCTGTTAAGTTTTGTGCTGTGAAGTTTTCAAATTTTGGGTAAAGATTCGATGGAATATGGAATAAGAAGTGGAAAGAGTCTAATCTTGGGCATTCCCAAGGCATCCCAAGCTAATATTCAAGGACAACCAAGAGCCTAAGCTTGGGGATGCCCCGGAAGGCATCCCCTCTTTCGTCTTCGTTCATCGGTAACTTTATTTGGAGCTATATTTTTATTCGCCACATGATATGTGTTTTGCTTGGAGCGTCAATCTATTTTGTTAGGAGTTTCTTTCTGTTATTTAGAATAATGTTTTGCATCTTTTATTTCAATAAAAGTGGCATTGATAGCCTTTACTATGCCTATGTTACAAGTATACATGTTGCTGTTTGAAAACAGAAAGTTTACCGCTGTTGCAATAATTCCCTAGAAAAGTCAGAATGTGATAAAATGTTGAAACCTTTTGAATATTAAGATATGATAAATTTACTACAGTGGGAATTTTCTTTCATAATTTTTGGAGCTAGGGAAGTATGGATGTTGCTGCATTCTTTACAGACTGTCCTGTTTAGGCAGATTGCTGTTATGTTTGCATTGTTTGCATATGTTTGCTTCTTTAATGATTCCATTTGAGGATAGGACTATAAAATATGCAGAGGCATTTAGTATGCAATTTTGGATAATAATTTTTGTGATTTGCTATAGTAGAGTATGATAAGGTTTTTGTAATGGTTTATACTAACTTATCTCACGAGTCCTTGTTGAGTTTTGTGTGGATGAAGCTTTTGAGATTTAGGGAGACCGTGATATGAGAGGAATTAAGGAGACACAAAAGCTCATGCTTGGGGATGCCCAAGGCATCCCAAGATAACATTTCAAGATGTCTCAAGCGTCTAAGGCTGGGGATGCCCCGGTTGGCATCCCACCTTTCTTCTTCAACAACTATCGGTTAGTTTCGGTTGATCCTAAGTTGTTGCTTCTTCACATGATGTTTGACATTCTTAGAATGTCATTTTATTTTGCTTTGCTTGCTGTTTGAATAAAATATCAAGATCTGAAATTCTTAAATATTAGAGAGTCTTCACATAGTTGCATAATTATTCGACTACTCATTAATCTTCACCTATATCTTTCGGAGTAGTTTGTTGTTTGCTCTAGTACTTCACTTATATCTTTTAGAGCATGGCGGTACTTTTATTTTGAAGAAATAGATGAACTCTCATGCTTCACTTAGATTATTTTGAGAGTCTTAAATAGCATGGTAATGTGCTTAATCCTAATATGCTGGGTATTCAAGATTAGTAAAAACTTTCTTATGAGTGTGTTGAATACTAAGAGAAGTTTGATGCTTGCTGATTGTTTTGAGATATGGAGGTAATAATATCAAAGTTGTGCTACTTGAGTAGTTGTGAAATTGAGAAATGCTTGTGTTGAAGTTTGCAAGTCCCATAGCATGCACGTATGGTAAACGTTATGTAACAAATTTGAAACATGAGGTGTTATTTGATTGTCCTCCTTATGAGTGGCGGTCAGGGACGAGCGATGGTCTTTTCCTACCAATCTATCCCCCTAGGAGCATGCGCCTAGTGCCGAGGTTTTTGATGACTTGTAGATTTTTGCAATAAGTATGTGAGTTCTTTATGACTAATGTTGATTCCATGGATTATACGCACTCTGACCCTTCCATCATTGCTAGCCTCTTCGGTACCGTGCATTGCCCTTTCACACATTGAGAGTTGCTGCAAACTTCGCCGGTGCATGCAAACCCCGTGATATAATACGCTCTTTCACACATAAACCTCCTTATATCTTCCTCAAAACAGCCACCATACCTACCTATTATGGCATTTCCATAGCCATTCCGAGATATATTGCCATGCAACTTTCCACCATTCCGTTTATCATGACACGTTCATCATTGTCATATTGCTTAGCATGATCATGTAGTTGACATAGTATTTGTGGCAAAGCCACCGTTCATAATTATTTCATACATGTCACTCTTGGTTCATTGCATATCCCGGTACATTGCCGGAGGCATTCATATAGAGTCATACTTTGTTCTAGTATCGAGTTGTAATCCTTGACTTGTAAGTAAATAAAAGTGTGATGAGCATCATTATTAGAGCATTGTCCCATGTGAGGAAAGGATGATGGAGACTATGATTCCCCCACAAGTCGGGATGAGACTCCAGACGAAAAAAAATAAAAAATAAAAGGCCATAAAAAAGAGAAGGCCAAAAAAAAGAAAAAGAAAAAAGAAAAGAAAAAAAGGCCATAAAAAAGAGAAGGCCCAAAAATGAGAGAAAAAGAGAGAAGGGACAATGTTACTATCCTTTTACCACACTTGTGCTTCAAAGTAGCACCAAGATCTTCATGATAGAGAGTCTCTTATGTTGTCACTTTCATATACTAGTGGGAAATTTTCATTATAGAACTTGGCTTGTATACTCCAACAATGGGCCTCCTCAAGTGCCCTAGGTCTTCGTGACCAAGCAAGTTGCATGCACACCCACTTCGTTTCTTTTGTTGAGCTTTCATACATTTATAGCTCTAGTGCATCCGTTGCATGGCAATCCCTACTCCTTGCATTAACATCAATCGGTGGGCATCTCCATAGCCCATTGATTAGCCTCGTTGATGTGAGACTTTCTCTTTTTTTGTCTTCTCCACATAACCCCCCTCATTATATTCTATTCCACCCATAGTGCTATGTCGCTCGCGCTCATACATTGCGTGAAAGTTTATAGGTTTGAGATTACTAAAGTACGAAACAATTTCTTGGCTTGTCATCGGGGTTGTGCATGATGAGAGCATTATTGTGTGACAAAATGGAGCATGACTAAACTATATAATTTTGTAGGGATGAACTTTCTTTGGCCATGTTATTTTGAGAAAACATAATTGCTTAGTTAGTATGCTTGAAGTATTATTACTTTTATGTCAATATGAACTTTTATCTTGAATCTTTTGGATCTGAATATTCATACCACAATTAAGAGGAACCACATTGAAATTATGCCAAGTAGCATTCCACATCAAAAATTCTGTTTTTATCATTTACCTACTCAAGGACGAGCAGGAATTAAGCTTGGGGATGCTGATATGTCTCCAATGTATCTATAATTTTTGATTGCTCCATGCTATATTATCTACTGTTTTGGATGTTTATGGGCTTTATTATACACTTTTATATCATTTTTTGGGACTAACCTATTAACCCAGAGCCCAGTGCCAGTTTATGCTTTTACCTTGTTTTAGAATATCGCAGAAAAGGAAAACCAAAGAGAGTCCAATTGACCTGAAACTTCACGGAACTTATTTTTGGATCAGAAGAAGTCCAGAAGACTTGGAGTGCACGTCAGGGGATCTACGAGGAAGCCACATGGCAGGGGGCGCGCCCTCCACCCTCGTGGGTCCCTCGTGCCCCCTGACGTATTTCTTCCGCCTATATATCTCCATATACCCTAAAAACATCCGGGAGCACAATAGATCGGGAATTCCACCGCCAGAAGCCTCCGTAGCCACCGAAAGACAATCTAGACCCGTTCTGGCACCCTGTCAGTGGGGGAATCCCTCTCTGGTGGCCATATTCATCATCCCGGTGCTCTCCATGATGAGGAGGGAGTAGTTCTCCCTCGGGGCTGAGGGTATGTACCAGTAGCTATGTGTTTGATCTCTCTCTCTCTCTCTCTCTCTCTCGTGTTCTTGAGGTGATACGATCTTGATGTATCACGAGCTTTGCTATTATAGTTGGATCTTATGATGTTTTCTCCCCCCTCTACTCTCTTGTAATGGATTGAGTTTCCCCTTTGAAGTTATCTTATCGGATTGAGTCTTTAAAGATTTGAGAACACTTGATGTATGTCTTGCCGTGCGTATCTGTGGTGACAATGGGATATCACGTGATTCACTTGATGTATGTTTTGGTGATCAACTTGCGGGTTCCACCCATGAACCTATGCATAGGGGTTGGCACATGTTTTCGTCATGATTATCCGGTAGGAACTTTGGGGCACTCTTTGAGGTTCTATGTGTTGGTTGAATAGATGAATCTGAGATTGTGTGATGCATATCGTATAATCATGCCCACAGATACTTGAGGTGACATTGGAGTATCTAGGTGACATTAGGGTTTTGGTTGATTTGTGTCTTAAGGTGTTATTCTAGTATGAACTCTAGGGCTGTTTGTGATACTTATAGGAATAGCCCAATGGATTTATTAGAAAGAATAACTTTGAGGTGGTTTCGTATCCTACCATAATCTCTTCATTTGTTCTCCGCTATTAGTGACTTCGGAGTGACTATTTGTTGCATGTTGAGGGATAGTTATGCGATTCAATTATGCTATTATTGTTGAGGGAACTTGCAATAGCGAAAGTATGAACCCTAGGCCTTGTTTCAACGCACTGCAATACCGTTTACGCTCACTTTTATCATTAGTTACCTTGCTGTTTTTATATTTTCAGATTACAAAAACCTTTATCTACTATCCATATACCACTTGTATCACCATCTCTTCACCGAACTAGTGCACCTATACAATTTACCATTGTATTGGGTGTGTTGGGGACACAAGAGACTCTTTGTTATTTGGTTGCAGGGTTGCTTGAGAGAGACCATCTTCATCCTACGCCTCCTACAGATTGATAAACCTTAGGTCATCCACTTGAGGGAAATTTGCTACTGTCCTACATACCTCTGCACTTGGAGGCCCAACAACGTCTACAAGAAGGTTGTGTAGTAGACATCATTTACCCAGGTTCGGGCCCTCTTAACGGAGGTAATACCCTACTTCCTGCTTGATTGACTTTGATGAGTATAGGGGTTACAAGAGTTGATCTACCTCAAGATCATAATGGTTAAACCCTAGAAGTCTAGCCTCTATGATTATCTTAGCCTCTAAGGACTAAAACCTCCGGTTTATATAAACACCGGAGGGGCCTAATGTTGTAGAGAGTCGGTTTACAGAGAAAGTTAACTACACATCCGAACACCAAGCTTGCCATCCACGCAAAGGAGAGTCCCATCCGGACACGGGGGAAGACCTTCTACCTTGTATCTTCATGGCCCATCAGTCTGGCCCATGTCACATAGCCCGGACGCCCGTGGACCCCCTAATCCAGAACTCCCTCACCCATCACAAAGCACCTCTTCCCATGGCAAGAAAAATCGATCTAGTTGGCCTCATTAAACAAAAGATTCGAAGAAGAAATACGAGGCTATAAATAATCTGGCATATAAGAAATCAAAGAAGACTCAAATAATATTCATGGATATAGATCTGATCATAAACTCAAAGTTCATCGGATCCCAACAAACACACCGAAAAAAGAGTTACATCAAATAGATCTCCAAGAGACCATTGTATTGAGAATCAAAAGAAAGAGAGCGAAAGCCATCTAGCTACGGCCTACGGACCCGTAGGTCTATGGTGAACTACTCACACATCATCGGAGAGGCACCAATGACGATGATGAACCCCTCCGTGATGGTGTCTAGATTGGATCTCGTGGTTCCGGAACTTGCGGCAGCTGGAATTGTGTTTCGTCGACTCCCCTAGTGTTGCTGGAATATTTAGGTAGGGCGAAGATGAGGTGCGGGAGGTCACCGTGGGGGGCACAACCCCCTCTGGGCATGCCTGGGCCGCCTAGCGCACCCTGGTGGGTTGTGCCCACCTCGGGCCTCCCCTCTAGTACTTCTTTGGCCCATTGGGTGCCTTCTGGTCCAAAAAATATTCTGCAAAAAGTTTCGCTGCATTTGGACGCCGGTTGATACTGATATTCTACTAAGTAAAAAACATGCAAAAAACAGCAACCGACACTGGGCACTTAGTCAATAGGCTTGTCCCAAAAAATGACATAATGTTGCTATAAAATGGTTGTAAAATATCCAAGAATGATAATATAACACGTATCAGCATCCCCTAGCATAATTCCTTCTTGTCCTCAAGTAGGTAAATGATAAAAACAGAATTGTTGCTGTGGAATGCTGCCTAACATGTTCCTCACATATTGTTTTCTTTTGTAGCATGGACATTTGGACTTTTATATGGTTCAAAGCAATTGTCTAGTTTTGACATGAAGATTTCGATACTCAAGCATATCAACAGGCAAGCATGTCTTTCAAAATATCAACCCTAAAGAAAGTTACCCCTAGCCCATCATGCTCAATCATTAATCCATTCATGAAAGACACTCGCAGATTAGCTACATCCAATGCTCAAGTATGATCATAGTGCCTCTTAGTTGGTGCTTTATAAGAGAGGATGGAGACTCAAATAAAAATAAAAGTTGCACAAAGTAAATAGAAAGGCCCTTCATAGAGGGAAGTAGGGATTTGTAGATATGTCAGAGCTCAAAGCAAAAATTGAGAGATAATTTTTTTGAGAGGCATACTTTTCCTGTCAACGAAAACAACCGAGTAATTCCCAACACTTTACATGCTAGATATATCATAGGCGGTTCCCAAACAGAAAATAAACTTTATTCCTTTTTCCACCATTCTTTCACATTCCACGGCTAGCCGTATCCACGGGTACCGTCCATACCAACACTTTCCAAGGAATTTATTATTTGACAACATAAAGTACATTGCTTTTTCATTTCGGGACCGGGTATCCCTATTACCGTCGTACTCTCGTGCAATGACAAGTGGACAAACACTCATCTTGAGAACAACACATCTAGCATGTAAAATATTAGCCAACCCCTGCCACTTCATGAGCGGTTCGAGCACACAAAAAGGAAATTTATTTTGAAAATTAGAGATAGCACATACAAATTTTCTTCGAATGGCATGGGAATATCGCATATAGGTAGGTACGGTGGACTCATATGACAAAACTGGGTTTCAGTATTTTTGATGCACAATTAGTATTTCTACTTAGTACAAGTGGAGGCTAGCAAATAGATTGAGAAGCATCCAACCAAGAAAATGAAAATCACATAAGGGGGCATTAAGTGTAACTAACACTGAATTATGCACCATAAGTAGGATGTGATTTTATTGCATAACTATTGACTTTTGTGCTTGCATAGGGAATCACAAACCTTAACACCAATATTCTTACGAAAGCATAATTACTCACCAACATGACTCATATATCACTATCATCTTATCACAAAACTATTACAAATAATCAAGTTGATTTCGTCCAATGATCTTCACGAAAGTTTTTATTATATCCCTCTTGAATATCTATCGCTTTGGGACTATTTTCATATGTTGCTTTTGATTAGCTCAAACAAATTTAAGTGAAGCACACGAGCATAAAAAATTCTTCTCTCCAAATAATAAAAGTGAAGCATGAGAGAATTTCTTCAAAAAATTACTAACTCTGAAATAAATCTAAGTGAAGCATGAGAGAATTCTTCAAAAATATTAAAGCACACAGTGCTCAAAAGATATAATCGAAGCACTAGATCAATTCCATAGCTCAAAAAAATTGAAGTGAAGCATATAGAGCAATTCTAACAAATCATAACATAATTGTGGCTCTCCCAAAAACATGTGTCCAGCAAGTATAGATGACACAAGCTAAAAAGAAAAACAAGCAAAGACTCATATCATACAAGACGCTCCAAGTAAAACTCATGATATGTGACGAATAAAATATAGCTCCAACTAAAATACCGATGGTCGATAGAAGAAAGAGGGAATGCCTTTGGGGGCATCCCCAAGCTTAGTTGCTTGTTTCTCTTTGGATAATAAGTTGTGTAGCGGGAAATCACGGCCACCTATGGGACCAGAAGGCCCGTTGCTGGTTCGGCAGGGGGACATCGTGTCGCACAAAGAGCAGACGAGCATGGGGCAGCACGACAGAGATCACGCAGGCAATTTTACCCAGGTTCGAGCCATTGTGAGGCGTAAAACCCTACTCCTACTTTGGTGGATTGGTGGTGCAAGAGTGCTGGTGGAGCGTAGTACACTTGCCTGGCAAGGGGTTAACTCAGGGCAGCAGCGGCTACGCGTGTATGGGGGTGTGAGTTATCCAACCTTCTAACCCTTTCTATGGTTGCCATGGGGCTCCTTTTATAGATCAAGGGGTTACCACAATGGCAAAGTAGTCATTATGCACTGATAAGATAGCAAACAGTGCAATCATACATAACTCTGCGAGCTGACAGGGCGCATTAAATGCACCACTCAACGTCACATCGTTGGTTGCCCGGCAAGGCTTGGCGGGCCATCTTGCCAGCTTCACGCCTGCTTGTTTGACACATGGCAGAACGGGTGTCATATACGGGTTTTTCTTGTAGGGAGAGGCTGCCATGTGGCGCATGGCTGCCACTTAGTCACTTTGCGGCTTGACATCACACTGATCGATGACGTGGGTCGTGGTGGAGTGGTTGGTGAGGTGGTCTCGTCTCCGTGAGTCCTGGTAGGCCCTGCCGGGATGCCTCGGTTGTCTTCTTCTGGGTGTGGCCTCGCCCTTTGTCGTGCTCGCCTGCCCAGAAAATGAGGCCTTGTCCTGATGGTATCTTGCTTCTCTGACTCGATCCTGGTCCTCTTGATCTGCATGTTGGTTCTTTCGAGATCTTGGTTTCTTGTATTCTGGCTTGACCTTGACTTCCCCGTGCACGAGTCAGGGGAAAATACATACCCCTGTATATTTTCCCTAACATAAGCCCCCAGGCCTGAGCCACGCGTGTTGCATGGCATGTTGGGTTAGGCTCCAAAAATTGCACGGACATGTGGCAGGAGAGAGCTGCGCATGCCGGTGTACCTCGACGACTAGTCAATCCAACGTCCACTTTCCGCAATTACTGCATGTCGTGGGGTTGTGCGGCTATTGCAGTTATGGTAAAACGGAAACTTTCCGAAGCATCGCACCCCTGCCCCGCATACCCCCCTTAAGAGCAAGGAAAAGCGGAGCGACATGTTTACCTGTCTCTTGCGCCATTCCCCATCTCCTTCGTCCGCAAGCCAAGCGAAAATTCTCCTCTCACCCTCCTGTTCGCCGCCGCCCCTCCCATCTGATCCCTTGCCATTCCGCATCGCCACCGCAAGAATGGGGAAAATCCCGTAGAGAAGGGAAAGCAGACGGCCGCGGCGAAGGAAGTCGCCGGCGAGGGAAGCAAGAGTGCGACGGAGCTGAACAAGAAGCAAAGAGAAGATGTCATCTTTGTCCCATCGACATTGAGCAGTCCATTCCTCCAGGCGAGGTATGGTATCTGTGGGGGAGGCACGTCCAGAATGGGCACGGGGCGCCCAAAGTCTTCGCGGCGGGGTAAGAAGGTCCGCCGAACTCATATCGATTCTTCTGTGCTTACTTCATCTACGGCCTCTATTCCCCTTCTCCAAATTCTTTGAGGCGATTATGAACATCTATGGATTCCACCTCCTCGAATTCTCGCTAAATGCAATGGCGACCATGGCTATTTTCGTGCATTTGTGCGAAAATTTTGTTGGAGTCAAGCCCAATGTGGATCTGTTTCGACATTATTTCATACCGTGGGTGGAAAACAAGGGCCACCGCTCTAGAAACATCAGCTGGATGCCACGGGTGGCGAGGAAGATCTGGGATTACATCCCTAGGAACCAGCGTGAGAGGTGGGACAAGTGGAGAGGGTATTGGTGTTGGATTCAAGATGAGGAAGCCCCCGAGTTCTATGAAGCACGGAAGGAATGTGTTGAGCGCGGCATGGATTGGAGCACCAAAGGCCTCACTGAAGGGTACGCCCGGCAATCAACATGATTACCTGTTTGAAGGTTGCCAGGCTAACCATGGAGCATGTGGGGGTAGATGTCCTTCTCCGTCTCATGTCACCGTTGCAGGAGCGGGACAGACCCGCCTGGCTATACGGGGATGTTGCCGATAGGATGAGGTTGCTCCAAGGATTGGCCAACGACTTGTCAGTTTATGGTCATGGCTGGCTGTGCGAGCAACTGTTTGGTCACTTTGAATTATTCAAGCTCCTGACATCCGTCATCCCCTTGAATATTAATTCTGCCCGGGACCAGATACTGAAGTGGATGCCAGACTGTAATGCCAAAGGGGTAGTAAGCACCTGGCCGCTACCCACCCTGGACAAAGAGCTCCAGTGGTCGAACACCCAGGTGGAGAAGGCTACCAGGGTCGAAAAGGGAATGTATAAATGCACCTCTTCTATGGAGGTGGCGTACATTCTGAGGAGGGTTGAGGAGCAGAAGGCTGCCCGTCTCGCGGAGACGGCGAAGGGCGCGAAGACCGAAAAAGGCAAAGGGAAGGCTGAGGATGAAAGTTCTTCCCTCGATGGTAGCGAGGTGCAGGCCACGGAAGGGGCAGCTAGGGAAGAACTCGCTGGAGATAACCTTGTCGGGCTAGAAACCCTAGCCACGGCAGGAAGGAGCTTCAGGGGGAGGACGAAGTTGGCGGGGTGATGGGGCTCAATGAGGAGTGCCTTGCCGTTGGGCCTCAAGCTCCTGAGCCAGTCCTGGACCAGCGAGTCGGCACCCGAGGGGTGGCGACCTCCAACCCAGCGCCAGCCTCCAAGAGGGTGAAGAAGACCACCACTAAGGCCACTACAGTTGAAGTGGCGTGTCGTCAATCTCCCCGCCTTGATCGGACCAAGGCTCCCTCCGCCAACAAATCGATGGACGTGGAGGTAGATTCCAGCTCCCACTCCGGCTCGACCTCCTCACTGAGCTCGTCTCCCTAGGAGCCCCCAGCGCCATGCCGGTACTGAAGCTGCAGGGGAGTTCTGTCCCTCCACCCCAAAGAGAGGAAGAGAGCCCTCGCATCCCACGGAGTTCAACTTGAACTCTATGCTATCTTTATGCATACTTGAATGCGCTTGCTAACTAACCTCTTGTTCTTGTTGTTGCCGATAGGGAAGTGGAGGAGGTGGAGGAAACCCTCATCCACCGTTCCCGGAAGAGGCTCCGGCGCCTCGGGTCGCTGAAGGGCGTAGAGAACCCGCCCTTGGTGAGGGGTGATGCAGAGGACCCCGTGCCGAGTCCCCAGTCCAGCCGTCGGCCCGAGAGCGGAGACTTGGTCCCATCCGCCGGAGGTGATGGGGACGATCTTCCCATTCCCCCAGCCGGAGGGGCAGGTGAGACGATGCAGGGCGAGCCCCTCCTTGAGGGGCACACTTCTCCCACCGCTCGAGCCGAAGAAACCCCCCACAGAACCTTCTGCGGATGAGGTTGCGCAGAAGGCTGCCAGGAATACCATCGCAGAGGGCGAAAGTTATGGCCCGGCAACAACTGTTGCTGGGGAAATAGGGGTTCCCACTCGGCAAACTTCCCCAGGCACTTTACTTATTTCTTATTTTCCTCGTTGCTTTGATTGCTTCTCCCGGTTTATCCATTTGCTTAAGATTCCCGCTTCCTCTTTATTCACTGGCCTTTTCATGTACAGCCCCCAAGCCGAGGAACTAGAGCTGCTGGAGGTGGTGGATGATAAAGGAAGTCTGCCGCGGATGAGGCCGTCAAGATTGCCACTGCAGAGGGGCAGGACCTTGTTGCCGGGGACGCACAGGGCTCTCTGGCGGTGGTGGAGCGCTCTTCGGAAGATGTGCCAGCAGAGGGAGTGGTCGTTGAGGTAAAAATTCCCCTCCAGACTATGGATCCACTTCCCTCCTCAGGGTCCGTCGCCGAGACTCCACCACCTTCCTCGAGTGTGCTAGCCATGGTGTTGTCGCAGCCTGGAACTGGAGCCCCCGGCCTGTCCCTGATGACAGGCGCGGAGCTCAACGAAGAGCATCAGCGCCTCCTGGCTCCGCTTTATTAGGGAGCTGGAGAGTCCGATGACTCAGCCGCCGTCATGATGGATCAGTCCTTCAGTAATCCATGGCGGTGGGCATGAAGGAGATGCAGGCCCGACAAAACCAAAAGTGGCAAGCGCTCAAGGAGTGGCGCTAGTCCGCCATCAAGGTGGACCAGAAGCTGAAAGACAAGTGCCTGGAGCTGCGCGAGTGGAATGACAAGTAGTTGAAGGTGCTCATGCGGCAGCAAGTGACGCTCCTGATCACGAGGGAGGATGTCATGGCTCGGGAGGTGTGTCTGGCCGACTGGAGGGCGTCTCTGGATGCTAGAGAGCGAGAGATCTCCCTCTGGGAAGAGAAACCGGAAGCCACCCTCCGCGCCAAGGATGAAGGTCTGTAGGCTCTAGTGCAGCAACGCACCAAGGAATTGGAGGATAAGCATGGAGCTGCTCTGAACACCCTCGCTGCTAACTATGTAGCTCAACTGAAGAAGCTTACTGAAGATCTGACTGCCGCATCTGCCGCCAAAACTGACCTCGACCGGTAGGTGGCTAAGCTGAATGAGGATCTCGCCAGGATCGCCAAGGAGGTGGAGGCACTCAAAGAGGGAGCACGGCAGGCGGAGATTTACTTGGCTGAAGTATAGTTGCAGCTCTCCACCAAGACCCAGAGCCTTGAGACTGCCAACGGCAACATCTCAGACATGAAGGCAAGGATCGGTACATTGGAGTGTTTGGCGGAGTCCCTTGAGTCCCGCCAGCAGTTGCTGTCCAAGGATTTGGACACCGCCAAGCGTCTCCGGCAGGATGCACAGGACAAACTAAAGAATCAAGCAGGTTAATCTCTGGATCAAGAGCCTGATTGATATGGCCGAGCGTCTTGGTGCCCAGGCTGCGGCGATGGGCATGGACAACCCAGTCTTCTCGGCCAGCAAGCATGAGGTCCCAAGCGTCAAGTTGGGACTCTTCTTCAATGAGCTGACCGAGAAGCTGAAGGCACATGAAGAGGGGAGGGCCGAGGGTTTTGCAACCGAGTCCCGGAGGCTTGCCCATGACGCCCTCTTCATGGTCTTGAGCAATATCGCCTGCCGCCACCCAGACGTTGACCCACGGATTCAAGAAGCCCCCTGTGGGTGCCGACTTCGCATACGCCAAGGAAAAAGCTGCTCCCCAGGCCGATAGGGTTCTCCATGTTTGAGCTGTTCCACCTGGCCATCGGACTAAGTATTGGGCCACAGCTGCTTCCGCGTTGCGCTGTAATGAATCATGATATATACTTTGCATTTAGTCATTCTATCTCTAGCGTTTGCATGAAACTGATATTTCTAGTTAAATTTTAAATGTGTGTTTATCTCTTTGAGCCCTATATGTTTGTGTTCGTATGATCAATCCCTATGTATGCTCTGGATGCCTTCCGGTATCATATTGCCACGATTGTCGTAAGGGCCCGACCCTTATCAGTCATCTTGGCATGGATGCGTCCCGGCAGGTTTTTCCCAGGTAGTTCTCGATGTAGCCTCTCGACCTGCGAGCATGGCTATGGATGGGATGATGGTGGAATCAAAGAAACTTGCCAAGGTTCCATCACATGATGGTTCTCATGATACGAACACTCACTAGGGTTAAGGGATAAGCGGCTGCAATAATCTGAAATGTATCAACAAGAAGTGATAATGTAAACTTAGCTTTCGTTTTGAGCTTCTTTTTCCTCCCACGGGCCGCGCGCGTCTGGCGCACTCATGGCACCCGGAGGAGTAGAAGATAATCAGGTGGTTTATTCATTCCCGACAGAGGCCGACACACGTTTCTTGTGGCTTGCGGGCATCGGGGCATAGTGCCAGACTCCTCTGGTCCCCCTCCCCTTTTCTCCCTTCCTTTCGGGTCAGTCCGGCAGCTGTCGTTGCATGGGTCGTGCCGATGCATGGAGCGTTGCCGAAGTACACTTGACGGGGCATCAATCGACGGACTCATGCCGGCGCTTCGGTCATGATTGCCCACAATAGGGAAAATACTAGACCGAGCGTCGCGCGATAATCGTCGACATCGACGATGCCGGGGCTAAAGCAGTTCGACTTCTGACAAAGGGAAAGGACGGGAAGGTGGGATCTCGCACCCGCACGTCTTGCACCATTTCTCCGAATGGTGTCCAACGGTTGGTATGCCATACAGGCCGCCGAGACAGGCATATTGCCACCAGTAGCGATCTTTGCCATAACCGAGGGTACGGCGAGGCGTGGAGACCAATAAAATGGTGCAGGGATGGCCCCGCTTTGTTTCTGTGTCTTCGTGGGCGCCATGAATGCTAGATGCTTCAAGTGGGCATCCATGGGCAAAGTGTGCTGCACCCGCCTTAAGGTCTGTGCAAGCGATCCCCCTACTAGGCGCGCCAAAGATGTCGCGGGAAACCATGGCCACCTATGGGACCAGAAGGCCCCTTGCTGGTTTGACAGGGGGACTTCTCGTTGCATAAAGAGCAGACGAGCATGGGGCAGCACGGTAGAGATCATCCAGGCAATTTTACCCAGGTTCGGGCAGTCGCGAGGTATAAAACCCTACTCCTACTTTGGTGGATTGATGGTGGAAGAGTGGTGCTGGAACGTAGCACTTGCCCGGTAAGGGGTTGCCTCACGGCGGCAGTGGCTACACGTGTATGGGGTGTGTGAGTTATCCAACCTTCTAACCCTTTGTATGGTTGCCATGGGCCTCCTTTTATAGATCAAGAGGTTACCACAATGGTAAAGTAGTCATTATGCACTGATAAGATAGCAAATAGTGCTATCATGTAATAGCCTGGATTTTGGCCCTTTTCTTTTTCTTTTTTGATTTATTGGTTTTTGCTCTGTTTTTTCTTTTTGGAGTGCTTCTGTGGCCTTATCACCTAGGAAATCATCTTCATTTCCTCTCCCAAGTGGATCATTATCCTAAAAACTTTGCCAAGATCATGTCACTCCACTGCTTGACCAAACCCTAATTTCTTTTCTAGGGAAAATTCCTTTTCCTATTAAAGGAATAACCCTATCTGCCCTAGGTTGTGAAGCAACCTATATTTCTGTCCATCCAAAAATCCTCAAATAATTCTTATAAATTGTTTGGGTCATATCATCATCAAATATGGAAAAATATTTCATTGGCCATATTTCTCATCATGCTCAATAAATTCATTTCCTATTCTGTCCTAAATGGCACATTGCGAAGCAAGTGCTATTTATCTTTTCCCATTGGACCCCAAACTCTGTGGACATCTTCTTCTGTCCAAATAATTGACCGGTGCCAAAATTCAAATTTATTTGCCTAGCCAAACTTCCTCAGTGATTTTTCAAAGTTCCTGTCTGAGGGAAGCCTTTGTGAAGGAAGTGCTAGCTAGGTTTACCCAAATGAGTTGAAATTTCGCATGTCTCTTCTTGTGCTCATATCATTTCTCTCCTCCAAATTTCAGCTCAATCCCTTGATCTATGTGAGCAAAACATCAAATCTTTGATTCTGTCAATATTTTCAGGTTGTGAAGCAAGTATATTTTATATTGCTTCATTTTCCCTGAGAATTTACTAGAGCATTATCCTACCCAAATAACTTCTCTGCACCAAATTTGGAACCATTTCATTGATCCAATATTTCTCTAGAATTTTTGCAAGTTTCTGTACAGAGGGAATAGCTGTGAAGGAAGTACCATTTTGGTAAAACCAATTGGTATGAAATTCTTACAGCACCTTTATCTGGCCAAATCACTAAGCCCTGCCAAGTTTTACCTCAAGTGGTTACTCCATGTGAGTGCATCATCCAAATATTGATTCTGGACACGTAATGTGAGTTACAAATCAACTATGTTAGTTTGTGCTCCATTATGCCTCAAAACCTCCAGGATCATAGTCCTTCCTTAGTTAATCACCCCAGACAAACTGTTTGGTGCCAGTAAAACCCCTGTTGATCACCAGTGTTCACCCAAGTTTACTGCAGTAAACTTCAGAGGGTGATTTCTAGTTAACCATATCGCTTTTTAACCGAGCTACCACCATGGTTGCAACCTCCCCTGGATGGACTACGCCCTAGACAACGTTTGCCAACCCTTGGCATCTTCTCCTCGCCAGTCTACGCGGTGACCACCGCTTTAGCATGCAATGGCCGCGTCCAGAATGACTTCTTGCTCGGGCCCCTCCTTTGCTCAACGTCTCAGCGAGCGCGAGCATGTCTAGTAGATTTACCGCGCTGTCGCCGTCCTCCTGGACCTCTTTCCCTCTTCGTACAACCCCCTCACCGACGTCCACCGACGCTCGCCGCCGAGCGCCCACGGACGCACTATGGCTGACCGAGCTTTAAATGGCGCTCGACCTCTTCCTCTGCTTCTCCGTTGGCCGCCTCTGCCCCGTGAGAGTCTCCCCTGTGCCTCCCTCGTCACATGCCTTTGAGCCCACACACAAGCACACACATCCGCGGCGCCGGCCACGTGTCTGCGGCGACGACAGCTCGGCTCCCCCTCCCCTTGGCTATATAAGCCACCCGAGCTCCCTCGACCACACCAGCAGCCTCACTCCTCTTACCTAGTCCCCCCGAGGCCCTTCCCCGAGCACTAGAACCCCTCCTCGACCTCCATTGCCACCATGGCCTCTGTTCGTCTCCGCTCAAATTCGAGCTGGGTAGTGCCCCTCCCCCTCTTGTTCCACCACCAGTAGACTCCTCCTCCACCTAGACTTCGCCCCCGTGCTCTCCCTCCCCTCCGGTGGCCTTCTACCATGAGCTCGCCGCCGACCCAAGATCGCTGTCTATCGCGGCTGGCCTCCTGCTCAGCCGAGCTCTTCCCCATGGCTGCATCTTGCCTGCATGGATCCGCCTCGTCGCACTGATCACTCTGGTAGGTCGCACGCCGCGAGGGGTGGCCGGAGTCGCTGGGAATCCGCGTCAAGCCGCCGGTCTCGTCTCTGCATCGTGGGCGAGCGGGAGGAGGAAGGAGGAGCCAGGCCAGGCAGGCCCCATCTCCACGCGGCCCCACCTGTTGGCAGGTAGGCGTTGACACCGCCTGCCTAGCTGGATAAGTGACGGGCCCCACAGCCCGTGGGACCCGCCCGTCAGAGACCACGCGCCCGGTCCCGCCTCTGCCTAGTCAGATAAGTGGACACGTATCCTCTGGAATATGTTTACCTGTCCAGAAAGCATACTTTGGTTAATTGCGATAGAAAATGCGTTTCTCTTTTCTGAAAACGTATTTCAGCCGTAGGCGCTTTCAGTTTTTCTGTTTAGGCCCAGGCTGAAAAATATTTCTTTACAGATGGGTCCCTCGCAGAAAAATAGCTATATATTTTTGCCCACAACTCCAAATGAGGTGATTCCAAAGCCCACTTCTTCGTATCGCCAAGCCTGTTCTGTTGGTATCATTTTCATTATGTTTCAACGTTCTTAAATGACCATTTTGCCCTTTCCGTTAATCAGCCCCCTCCGAGAGAGATCCGTTTCTCGTGATCCGTTCCGCGAGCTTCTCGCACTTCTTCTCGGTGATTTCTTCAACCCCCAGGCAAGCCACACCATCCATGTGCATGATTGCAATGCAGTGATATGGTTTAAGTTATTTGAACTTGTTTAAAATATTGATGTAGCTATGTATGATTTGTTCATGGCATTTCTCGGAGTATTCCTTTGATGTTGATGTTGCCATGATATTGCTTGGTGTTCTGCGACTTATATTTTGATGATTATGTGGATGACATGCTTACTTTTGATTCTTAGTGGCTATTATGATTATGTCCATGATGGTATTATGCTTTGGAGTATTACTTTGGATATCATGTGCCTTTGGATTCTTAGTGGCTAGTATGATTATTGTCATGATGGTATCTGTTATTACCTTGGAGCATTACTTTGGATATCATGTGCCTTTGGATTCTTAGTGGCTGTTAGGATTATTTTCATGATGGTATCTGTTATTATATTTTGGAGTATTACTTTGGATATCATGTTGCCTTTGGATTATTAGTGGTTAGCATGATTATTTTCATGATGCTAGTTGATGTTCTGTTGCTTGGAGTATTATTTTTGGAGATGATGTTTACATGTGGATCTTAGTCGAATAGCTTTATTCTTGTTATTGGAGTAGTAGGACTATTGTTTTTAGATTCATCATGAAAGTAGTGATGTGCTACCCTTGGAGTATTTTGAGGTGATGATATTAGGCTTGGATTATTTGTTGGATTTTGCTATGACTTGGATTATAGTTTGATAGTTGATATCGGAGTATCAGTTATCACAGTTATACTTTTGGGGATAAATTCCATCATTAAGTTGGTCAAGTGCCACCAAATCGGGCTTTCTCCCATGCAACCACATTTGCCTTTATGGGAAGGCCCTAATGCGGTCTATTTCCGTGCCTCTCGCCGGTGCCTCCAACTAGGGAAGGTTATGGGCATGCGATACCCTGGCCCGGTAAGCAGACATAACCTTGTGTGCTTGTTGTTGTTGTTATGTGCATGGTCCCCATGATGGACGTTTTGTCTATGACGATGGTCATTGTCTCTTTGGTAGACACGGGGCCACCCAGGACTAGACCAGTTGGGAGTGGGTCAGAGTGGCCAGGAGAGTGCCATGGCAGTAGATCGGTTTTGTCGGAACGCCGTTGGTCCACCCGAATAGGAGTGCGAGGCCATGTGTTCCGTGCTGTGGGTAAAGTGCGCTACCTCTGCAGAGTGTGTATTTAAATCTATCGATAGCCGCGTCCTCGGTCATGGGCAAGGGTTCGTACTAGGTCACACCGTTCGATCAACACTCACATGACGGAATGACTTATAGGTGATATATCTATATGTTGATATGTTGAGCAGTACAAATTGGCAGGATGTTGATGATGACGTTTGAGACCAAGTGTCGGTCATGGTTGTGATCGCCAGAAAGATCACCGTTTGGTTTTGATCACGAGGTGATCGAGATGGTATATTGCTTGGCCGGTTAGGCAAGAGAGACATGGTTATGGAGATCTGAGATGGTGATTTATTAGTATTGTATCAGTTTCATACCATGCTTAGTAGTTGTTTCATCATGGTAGTTGTTAGATAATTAACCTGTTAATGCTATGTTATTGTCTTGCCTTGATGTTTATGGTTGTTGTGAGCTTGCAAGTACATTCAATGTACTGACCTGGCGTGTCATGCCAGATTGCAGGTGATGCCATGATTGCTTGATTGCTTGTCGATGGTTGCCATGCGTGCGAGATAGATCGTGTCCCAGCCAGAGTCCCTGCGGAGTGGAGGTCACCACCTTCGTCGTTGTTCTGCTGCTAGAAGTATTTTGCTGCTACGAGTTGTTCCGCTGCTAGCGTAGAGCAAGTGTAGTATCGCAGGCATAGTGTCACCATGCTTATGTGCTTCTTTGTAACATCAGGCCCTGTTATTATTATTCTTGTAATAAGAGCTGA
This sequence comes from Triticum aestivum, assembly GCF_018294505.1. Classification (NCBI taxonomy): domain Eukaryota; kingdom Viridiplantae; phylum Streptophyta; class Magnoliopsida; order Poales; family Poaceae; genus Triticum; species Triticum aestivum. The sequence continues at coordinate 256,915,414 of NC_057800.1, forward strand.
TTTGTTCTATGTCAAGCAGTGCCTTATTCCAGAGACTTCTCCTCGATCTCTGGGCTGGAATGCGGGGCGTTCCGGTTTCTCTGAGCTGGGGTGCCATAGGCTTGGTATCAGAGCAGGTCTGGCTGTAGGACGCCCTAGTCAGCACAAGCGGTAGAAAGCGGTAGAAATTGGTAGTATAAAGTTTGGCTTGTTTATTGCATATGGTTCCTGCATTTGTTTGTTGCACAGCATGCATATAGCCTTCACTACAAAAAAAGACACATCCATGACATCTTGGGACGAACGATTTTTTTTCTATCATACATATGACACTTCTATGACGATAATTGTGACAAAACCTGGTATCATCATAAATGTGGTGGGCTCCTACTTCTATGACAGAAAATCATGACAGAAAATGGGCTTTTCGTCCTGGGTGGGCCGGAGACGCAGCTGCATGACATTCTTTGGGTCGTCCATGATGGAAAAAACCGTGGTAGAA